>NC_092859.1:19255507-19261943 GCF_032062135.1 Pyxicephalus adspersus
ATCAGTCCGTCCATCTTTGTTCTAGTCATAGGGACAATTCAGGTATTTTCTTTCCATTCTCCCCCCATAGAGGGCAGTGACTGGGTGTGCTGATATACCCATGCCGTATGTTAGCTCTGTGCTGGGGATCAGCCGGGCAGCCAGAAGAATACTTTGATCTTATTCAGTGATGCTGATGTTGTTCTCTTCTCTGGTTTTAGGCAGATGCAGCGACCAGCTTCCTGCGAGCAGCCAGGGCTGGAAATCTGGACAAAGCCTTGGAACATTTGCGGAATGGAGTGGATATAAACACGTGTAATCAGGTAAAAGAAGATCTTGCTCGTTATTTTGTTTGCTTCACAATTGTGACCTTGTACATTTGTGTACCTTCCTTACAATCAGGGCCCCTGCCTTCTATTGAGCCCCAATTGACCATTGGAAGGCTATGCATTTGGGGCCCTCTCTTGTGCCAATGGTTCCATTTGTGCCTCTGCTTAGTAAAACAAGCTTTTATACATTGCAGCTTAATTCTTCTTACAGCTAGTTCAGACAGGTGATCAGGTTGTGGTGCTATTAATACTTCCTCACACCTGTAAACTGTGCCCGTGAGTGAGGTGCTACATTTAGTTTTTTTACAGCTGCCCATAGGGAAAAGTTTAATACCACCTGCTGTAAAATGTCCAAATACTAGTTTTTTAGAAACCAAGACAACATTTGGAATGAGCACTTGGCAAGGTGCCAACCACCAGGAGCCTCTGTGCTCACCACTTGCCTCCCATCATGACCTTTCTGTGGTTCTTATTAGCACAATTTCGGGGGTACCTAGACTCCACCTCTTGATTTAGTACTGTGTAGCTTTAAAATAAAGTGCAGCTACCAAGAAGTTGCATAGACCTTAGTAGTAATATTCAAACACCACTTTCCTAATGAAACATACAATTTACTCACCATTATTACAGTAAAACAACACAATTATATACATAAACTGGCCATTGCATTCTTGAAGTATCATGCATTTTTGTGCCCTGTATCTGGTTCAGCACATGCTACGTAATGAATACGAGGGGGTGCTGAGAAGTTCCTGGCTTTGCCCAAAAAGAAGAGAGCCCGAGTTATGAAATAACACATTTATTCCACATATTCCCCCCTGAGACTGATGCACTTGGTACAGCGTAGTTGCAGCTTTTCTAGACTGTTCAAATAAAAGTCCTTTGGTTGGGCCGCAAACCAGCTCTCAGCAGCATCTTTGATGTCAGAAATGTCCTCAAAACCTTGCCCCTTCAGGTGTTTCTTCAAATTCGGTAACAGATAGTAGTCTGAAGGTGCCAGGTCAGGTGAGTAAGAGGCATGGTGGACCAATCGGAAACCCAGGGTGTTTAATTTGGCAGCCACAACATTGGACGTGTGCGCAAGTGCATTGTCCTGCAAAAAATGGATCCCTTTGGTCAACTTTCCACGGTGTTTCGTCTTAATTGTCTCCTTCAGCTGGTCCAGGAGGTTAGCATAATACTGTTTGGTGATACTAGAGCCCTGAGGTAGGTAGTCCACCAACAGAATACCGTCTTTGCCCTAAAAAACGGACTCCATGACTTTTTTGGCCGATTTCTGGGTTCAGAACTTCTTCGGCTGCGGGGACCCCCTGTGGCGCCATTCCTTTGACTGGTTCTTGGTTTCTGGATCATAGATGTGGAGCCAGGCTTCATCCTCAGTAACCTAGCCAAAAAGTACTGTGCAGCTTCAAAATGGGCCACTTCGGCACCCATTTTCAACAGTGAAATGCCCAGTCTTGAAACATGATATCCAGGTTTGGACAGCGCTGTAGGAAGGACACTTCTTGGCCCATAACTCCAACGATGTGAAACTTGCTTGTGCCTCTGCCATCACAGCTTCTCACTAAAAGAAAAAACACTTTTAGGAATCGCAAAGACCTGATATTTGCACAGTTACATACTACGATATTAGGCTGTCATACGTCCCCACACTCATTTTTCTATTTCATCCAGAGGGGGGCAAAGCCAGGAACTTCTCATCATCCCCTTGTACAAAAGGAGGTCTTTTAAACATTTTTTTGTTTGTTTGACATTTTTACATCAGGTTTAATCAGGTATTGAAAAACAATTATTTGTTTTTAATAGCCATGTACTAATGAGTATTTATGCAATACCACAAAAAGTCCCAAAACAATTCTGTAAACTTGTTATTCTTTTGGTTTTCTACAAAATGAACTAGAGGGTTTGCAGAATAAAAAACTGTCATTCTATGTGGTCTATTCATCATGTTCCTATATAACTGATGTGTATTTCCTGTTTACCTTTATTTTTATTTATTCCATTTATGTATTATTTTTATTACCTTTTATTTTTTTAGTTTTTCCCTTCTGTGTAATTTGGGTCTGTTTTTGCAGGAAACATATATTCACACAATAAATCACAAATTCAAACATATGGAAACATTTTGAAACAAATGAGTAAAAAGCACAACTAAAATGTATTTTCTTCTATATGCCTCTTGATGCTAGAGAGAAGTACTTTTGGGGGAATGAAGCATTCACCTACCCAGTCCTGGCTCATTAGGAGACTTGAGGTTCTGCACAGTCATACAGTTATCTCTGTAATGTTTTTATCTTGCAGCCAGCCATGGTCATGATGCTCAATATTTTGTCTGTCTGTTTATTATTAGTCCATGTCATCGGTCAAGTCCTCCATTAGACATACCTAGATGAATGATATAGATAACGTTCACCCATGATTGTCTGTTAATATAGATTTATTGACAACAAACACTGAACAAAATCCATCTAGTCTCTGACAATCTGATGTTACTTTTGGCTAGTTGGTCTTACAACAGAATGATCTACTCTTACTTCTTTTATACCACAGTACTGGGCACATTCATGTGAAATACAAGTTGCCATTGGCTTTATTAGGCAAAAATAAGGATGAAAAGTTGAGGGTGGCATCAACAATATAATAGTTTCTTCTACCTGGCTTGTAGGATCGTCCAGTAATGACATATTAAACAATTATCACAATTCCCCATAGTCTACCATAGATTCAGCACCGGAATGTAGCCACTGTTTTTTGGTTCAGCCGGCACTTTTGGGTCCTCTGGAGAATATCAGGCGTGTGGGAAAGGTCCAGCCTCATATGTCCTGTGATCCTAAGGGGGAGATATGTGGTCAGACCTGTCCCACAGGTCGTGTATTCTGCCCGACCTCACCGTGCCTTCTGACCTGTCACCTCACCAGAAAATCAGAATTTGGAAACCTCCTGCCCAGATCAACATTACCTGATGGCTTCTTCCCGAAATTCAGTTCATAGTACTGGTCACCTTTATAACATTAGTTAGGTTATTTATCTGTCTTTGTAATTTCTGGCTTTAATATTACAATCATCCAATACCCAAAGGAGGCTAATGGCAGGCCATTTTTTTGGCACAAGAATAGATCTAGAGTAGCAGAAAGGAGTTTCAGATGTCACCTTAGTATCCCTAAAGCAAGCTGCATTTTCTAAGACTTCAGTTCAACCCCCAAGACCTAAATCCAAGTGGTACCTAGAACCTAACAAGCAGCCCCTGATCACATTTACAAAGTGTGTACAGTCAAAATGATACCAGTAACAGAGGCATCAACTTGCTTATACAAGCCTACAACATTTCCATACGGCAGAGATATTGAGTTGTAGAGTAGAGCAGGGTTTGGAGTACCCACTGTCTTGATATACTTGGGGATCACCTGACTTTTTTTTGTTATTTTCTTTTTTAAATACATTTCATCTAAGCCATCCACATGCTAAAATGTTATCTTTGTTTTAACAAAATTCCAACTAAGTGTAAATTCAGTTAATTGGTAGGTACAGTAATTGTGGCCACATTATCTGTTTTTATTATTTTTTTATTCCTGGTGTACAGGAGATATAAGAAGATGGTGAGTGACCCAAGCCAGTAGTGTCTACTCAAACTCTACATTTTGGGGCAGAGTTGGCCTAATGATATTTTGCTATGTTGGCTGATTATAGCTGCTAATTTGAAATTCTTTGGTATTCTTGGTTGTTTAATGTGCTTAAATATTACCAGCCCAAAAAGACATTCCGGTACATGGTTCTACCATCAGATAGTGGAACACTTGAAGACTTAATATCAAGGTCTCTAAAAGAAGATAGCTCAGATTCTTTGTTTGTTTGTAAGAGGAATCAGAGTGGTTTCAATTTGAAGCACAGACAGTTCCACTTTCAGACACTTCAAATGTTAAAACCAAGTGAATTCCTATTGGAGCTACAGCTGCTGGTCCAGAGTATGCTGAGAATGTATGTATTCATTGACTGTAGGCTTGTTACTGTCTTCTAGAACCAAATTACAGTTATATTGTATATGGACAGGATATTGGGTGGGATAAACTAAGATCAGAAACCCACTATAGCAATAAATCATTGTGGGTAATGCAAGTTAAAGGAAAAGACTATGGAGGGAAGAATGTTTGTTGGTTTATTTGACAAGTATGCATTGTAGGGGTTGCTGACTATAGGCTGGACTCCAGGTGTCCATTTTTACAAGCAGGCAGGTTTGGAAGGACTATGCTGCTTGTAAGAGTTCAACCTCTGTATTCTCATTGGTCCAGCTTGATCCTGGACAAGTTTGTATCTGGATTTAGCAGTGGATTAGGTTGGGCCCTTGAGCAAATTTGGAGCGGGTCTTAAGAAATTAGTTATGTTGGGCCCTTGAATAAGTTTGGCATTGGACAAAGCCATGGAGTATGTTGAGCCCTTGAGCAAAGTTAGGAGCTGTACATAGCAGTGGTTTATTTTGGGCCCATGAGCAAATTTTGGTGCAGGACATAGATGTGGGTTATGTTGGGCCCTTAACCATTAGCATGTACTCAGGGATAGTGTGGGGGTGGTCTGTGTGGGTCCGCACAGCACACACCCACCAGGGTGATGTGAGAGATTCCCTGTGTACATAGTCTGTTGTTAGTGCAGGCTCTGTGCAGAGCACGTTCTTGGAATCAGTGTGGGCGAAGTCCGTGCACACATAGGGACTTCCGTCCTGTCGATTAATGCGCGCCAAGTAGTGGGCAGATAATTGCAAGGCGCTCGATCAACTCTAATGAAATATAAAATAGCTTTTTTTGTACACGTGTATTTTATACTGTGGTCAACAGTGCTGACCGGCTGCATATTATTGATTTTGTAACAGAGGTGCTGGCCGGTGGAAATCTGAACATGGGCTGCAATAGGCCCCTGGGCCGGACTTTGAGCAAGTTTGGAGATGGACATAGTGCAGATTGTGCTAGACGCTTGAGCATGTTGGGAACTGGGCACAGACATGGATAATGTTGGGCTATTAGTGAAGTTTGGAGCTGGATTTGGCTGTGGATAACATTGGTGTCTTGAGCAAATTTGGAGCAGGACATAGCAGTGGGCTATGTTGGGTCTTAGCAGAAGTTCGGAGTTGGACATAGTAGTGGATAACATTGGGCTTCTGAGAAAGTTTGGAGCCAGGTAATTATATGTCAACTGCCACATGTCACGTTAGAAGTCCCAGAGCAAGGAAGCCATAGAAACATTTTATGCTGAAGGCAAATCAAGGTCAAGTGGTCCACCGAGTCTCCTTTTTGCTTGGTGATACCCTTTGTGTTAATTCCAAGCTTTGTTAAATTCACTGTTGATTGATCTCGCTCTTCTGCTTGCAGCCTGTTCCAAGCATCAAATCTTTTTCAGAGAATACTTTCCAACTATTAGTGTTGAACTTTCTTTCCATTTCAGACCATTTTAAAAGTTTCCTATCATGTTCCTTCTTTCCTGGGACTTTATTTCCATGTATTTTAATTATATTTTAATTATATCTAATATATACAGTATCATATATATATATATATGTATATATATATTATTTAGCAACTTGATGGGACTACACATATTATTTAGCAACTTCTGTGACTACACATAGTCTTCCTGTAGACGCATGGTTTCCAATGTATTGCAGTAATAATGGGAAATGTTGCCTGGCGTCTCTTGCTCTTCTTACTTTGGGTGTCACATCTGATTTATTATCCTTCCGACCTAATCCAGAGATGGGAGGAAATAGCAGTAATGCAGTGTACAAGTACATTTAGCCCAATTTCCTTCTAAATACTATTCAAATTCACTTATCAGCCAGATTGCTGGTAGAATGTAAATGGATTTATTTGGAATGTAAGATCCTCCAGGTCAGAGTTGAAAGACAAAGAGTGATGTGTTTGCTGAAAATGCAGATAGACTTCAGTGAATAAAGATAGGTGTAATATAGATGACATATATGTGGATCCAGATATTCCTTTCTGCCGAGTTGTTTTATTATAAAGAAGTTGTTCTGCTGTATCCTCTGCACAGATAAATACAGAGATGATGGAGGATTTGGATGAATGTAAGGGTTCTCTGTGTATTGGAAAAATATGCTGGATCATGATACATATTGTGCTGTA
>NC_092859.1:19263124-19337662 GCF_032062135.1 Pyxicephalus adspersus
CAGCCTTTACTTTTTCCTCCACTTTCCATTTAATGACATTTGACCCAGATGCCGGAGATCATTACACCCTCTGGCTCGCTTCCCTGAAATGTCCGGCCACCTTAGTGTGACCTCAGTATGCTGTGCCAGCTATCATTGATCATCTGCCAGGCCAACAGAAGTGGGGTCATGCACACTGATATGTATGTGTGCAGGTAAAGGCATAACCGATAGGTATACACTTATTGGTCACTTTATTAGGTACACCCTGCTAGTACCTGCCTTTTGCCTTCAGAACTGCTTCCTTTCTTCCTGTCACAGATTAAACAAGCTGCTGGAAATATTTTGATCCATACTGATATGATAGCATCCCATAGTTGCTGCATTTCTGATGGCTGCACATTCATGATGTAAACCTCATATTCCATATCATCCCAGCTGCTCTATTAGATTGAGAATTGGGGACTTGGAGGCAATGTGGGTACAGTGTGCCCATTGGTATGTTCAAGAAACCAGTTTGAGATGATTTGAGCTTTGTGACATGGTGCATTATCCTGCTGGAAGTATCGACCAGAGTTTTGGTGAATCCTTACGTCTCAGGTCCCTGCTCCTAGTTAACAGGAGTGGCTCTTATGCTGCTGTAGCCCATCTGCTTCCCGGTTTGACGTGTTGTGCATTCAGGGATCTTCTGCATACCTCGGATGTAACCAGCAGTTATTTGAATCACTTTTGTCTTTCTATCAACTCAAACCAATCTGGCCATTCTCCTCTGATCTCTGGCATTAGCAAAGTATTTTATTATTATTAATATTATTAATAAAACAGGATTTTTATAGCGCCAACATATTACACAGTGCTGTACATTAAATAAATGTTTACCCATAGAACTGCCGCTTACGGAATATTTCCCTTTTTCAGATCATTCCTTGTAAATCCCAGAGATAGTTGTGTGTAAAAATCCCGGCAGATCTGTAGTTCCCTAGAAACGTCAACCAGACACCTGGCACCACAAGCCATGCCACATTCACTGACATCACCTTTGTTCCCCATTCTGGTTTGGACTTCAGCAAGTCGTCCTGACACGTTTACATACCTACATGCATTGAGTTGCTATCATGTAATAAATATATAAATCCCTATCATCATCCCTATCGCTTGAGTGCACCATCTGATAAAACATGTAAAACCATGCAGCTTGTTCGCCCTTGGATGGGGCAGTTGTAGTTTTGTTTTTTAGGCTGCAGGTACATGAAAATATCTGCTGATATTGATAAAAAACTAGATTTTTTGTAATTTTCTGAGCTCTCATTTGGAATTTCAAACAACTTTCCCAGCCATCTTCTGTAAACTACAACTCCCTCCTCCCTATGTTATGGAGATGAACATCCTAGCATAGCAATGCTTCTTTTTTAGATATGGTATGGTGAGTGAGCCATGTCACCCCGGACAGGAAGTGTCCCATACACAGGATTAATAATGGGGAATAAAAAATAATGCAGCCACCCTCAATAGGGATTGCTCATTTTTGTTTAGGGTTTTTTTTTTAATATCAGTTTCATCTCTGCAAAAGTAAGTAGCTTGTAAAAAAATTGGCAAATTATTGGGGACACTGACAATGTGTTCTTAGGTACTTAGTTGTGATAATTTGACATTTGCAGTGGGTAACTTCTGCTGCATTTCCCTTAGTATCCCCATCCTGGACCACTCAGCCCTGCATACACCTCCCCCTACAGGATATAATTAGGTACTGCACCTTGACATCTTTTTTATCTTTTGACCTTCTTCAATAATTTGCAGGACATCTCCAAAGTCCTCTTTTCAAACAATCTAGAATACATTCAATGCTTGGTTCCTAATATTACCTATACACAAATGCATCTCTGCATGCTTTATTTCCAGAATTAAATAAGTTACAGGTTATTTATTCATTTTCAGATTTAAAGTGCTATCTAAATGTTTTGATTTGAGTATAAAACAGATAGAACCTCTCCCATTTTTTTTTGATTTGCTGTCATTGTAGCTTCAGGAATATTTCCTTTTATTTCCCGTTCTTAAGACACAAAATTTAGAGAGAAAGTCTTTCCAAAGTTGGAGTATTTTCTTTGGAACAGCTGACCCCAGAAAAATATTTGCCCCCTATTGCTTTTGCTGTGCCAACCATAGAATTTAGGATTTCCTATCATTTCTGCCATCTCAGGGATAGTAGCTAACGGTCTGAGCATGGACCCAGAATGTAATAAAGACCTGTCAAACAACCTTCCCCCTTTTTTATCTGATCCAAAACTAAATCAAATGGTTTGGGCTTTTATTATCCAGTATGTATCTGAAACTTCCCTGATTTGTGTAAATTCTGCAGCACTTAGAACACATTGCTACTACATCTAAAGTTTAGAGGGAAAACCCAGAACAATTTTTTAATTCAGTTGCATGTTGCTGATCATGGTCTGTATTACGTTGGGGTTTTCATGAACTCCACATTAAAAGTGTGATGATTGCAATGACTGATTGTGAGATTTGCTCACCTGTAAGAATGGCAGCACGGTGGCTCGGTGATTAGCACTCTGGACTTTGCAGCGCTAGGTCTCAGGTCTTGGCCAGGACACTATCAGCATGGAGTTTGCAGGTTCTCCCTGTGTCTGCGTGGGTTTCCTCCCACATTCCAAAAACATGCAGTTAGATTAATTGGCTACCTCCCAAAATTGACCTTAGACTGTAATAAAGACATATGGTAGGGACATTAGATTGTAAGCTTCTTGGAGGGACAGCTAGTGACATGACTATGGACTTTGTACAGCACTGCATAATATGATGGCGCTATATAAATACTGTGTAATAATACTGAAGACTTGTTGAAGAGAATGTTAATATTGTCATTGCTAATGTAAAATCTATACTGGTGGTTTCGGATCACACCCTAATGGAACCTCAAACGTTTCTGACACAAAGCCCGCCATCAAGGGATTTGTGGGCTCTAGAATTCTTCAACAGAAAATACGGTGATCCCAGCCAAGAACATTAGATCCAGCTATTAGTGGATTATATCATAGTGAGACTTTAGGTCGGTGCTTCTACAATGCAGACTTTAGGAAAAAGGATTGTGTTATATTACTGCTTTGGGTTGTAAGGTCTTCTACAAGCTTCACTCTGTGTAACCTTTTTTTTAACTCCATTTATAAAACTACCCCTAAAAATTCAAGTTTTAATAGCGGCTCCACTATTAGGCTGCACCAGGTGCTAGGTATATTTTTTGGGGGTAGTTTATGGGGAGCAAAAGTCAGCCACCAGCAGAATTCAAATAAACAGTAAATGAAATGAACTCTGCACCTAAACATTACTTATATAATAAATAACTACATTTTTTTCTAGTAAACTTGACCTGATCAGCTCTATAGGAGGTGCTATAGGAGGAGACATGATTGTGGTATGCTGAGGTTCGGGAGCAATTACAGGTTCTTATTGTGAGATTGTGGATGGACCATGAAATGAAATGACTGATAAACTTATCTCTTTTTACTCCCACATCTATTCCTATCAGCAAGCTGCTGGTACTGCAGCCCCATTGATTGGATTCTTGTGCTACTTTTTCCTTTCCTTTGAGTTCTACTTATACTGTTCATATTGGTGAATGTATGGATGTACAATCATGTGAAAAAGAATATACATCTTTTTACATATTAAATCATTAGAACTTTATTCAAACAGTGCCATAAAAAGTTACCGGTATACACTTTAATAATTAACCCAAGAAAATGGTAAATTTTCAATATTTTATTCAACAAAAATTTTAATAACAGTAATGGTGTATTGCGGAAAAATTAGGTATGCCCATAGACCCATAAGCTGGTATTGCCTCCTTTAGCAGATAACATTCCTGTAGGTGTTTTGCCTAACTTCCCCCTAGTGCCTAACATTGACTTGGTTTACTTTTGCATTGCTATTCCTTGGATAATTTGTTTAGTTACAATATATTTGTGGGTTTCTTGCTTTAAACAGTCCATTCCAAAACCCTTACATTATTTCAATGGGATTCAATTCAGGTCTTTGTCTAGGCCACTAGACTAGGTCATAACTAATCATTTCTTCTTTGAGCCTTTAATTAACAGTAGATTTGCTGTGTGTTTTGAATCATTATTGTGTTTAAAGATCAATTTCGACTTACATTTTACCATTTGAACATATGGCCTCCCATTCTACTCTAGCGCTCTTTGATAGCATGTCCATAATGGACTCAATGACTACAAGTTGCCCAGGAACTTAAGCAACAAAGTAAACCCAAACCATTTATTTTCAACCACTGTGCTTCAAAGCTGGTATAACCTTCATCACCTGAAATCCTGGTTTGAATCAAGTATGTCTACTGTTGCTTTAGACAAGAACTCTATTTGTGATTCATCAGCCAAGAATTTCTGAAGGCCTGATCCTTACCTTTATGTTCCATGGGAACCTAATGTCTTGCTCTAATGTTCTCTTTTGAAAGCTTTTTCCTGGCACACCCCCAGGTTTAAAAGTTTTAATCTCTTTCTAATTCTTGATGCGTGTACTTTGATAAGAACTGGCCCTGGAGTTATCTAAGGAACACAAAGTATCATTTCTGGGGATCTTGGAGAGTTCTTTTAGATGTAAATGGTCATCTCATGGGCCAACCAATACTCGACAAACAAACAGTTGTTTTGAATCTACGCTACTTGTAGAATAATTGCCATACAATTCAAATATTTTGGTGACTCCAAGGCTACAAACACACGCAATAATTGTTGTTGGAAAGGATCTTTCACAATCCTTTCCAACCATTAAGGACTGCACAATGCATGAACGATTGCTGTACATACATCACCGTTCTGCTCAATGGAGAGGGGAGAACGAAGGAGCGGCACCTTGCTGTGCACTCTCTCCCTTCACTTCCATTACGATCGTTCGTTGTCCATCGTGTGTGGATCCGCGGAGGTGTACACACATCTCATTTTCACCCTGAGCCCTGAGACAAGAACCATTGCAAGTGTGTACGTAGCCATAGACATCTGCAACCTTCTTTCTGAGGGCCTTAGAGAGTTCTATCATTCTTGGCATGATGACACCACAAATATCAATATTCCTAAAGAATACCAGACCCTCAGTACTTTCATAGGGGCCCACTGTTGACTACATCCACTACTGGACAGGTACCACCATCATACTCTTGATACATCATCATGCCTTAGGAGGTTTTCATGGGTGGCACCCAATCTGATACACCTGATTCTAACTTCATGGATCTAAAGTGGTGATTTAACTAGGGTGTACTTATTTCCACTTGAGAAATAATCATTTGAGAATGAATACACCGGGTCAATTTTATGTATCATTCCTTATGTATATAACCCTTTAGCACTATTGGAATGAAGATCTAATGTTTGCTTGATTAAATATAGTAAAAAAATAAAAACTTTTCATGGGTTGCACTTACTTTTTTACATGACAGTAATTATGTGTGCAGAACTTTAGTCATTTGTATTTATTTTAATAAATTATTAGAGCTGAATGACATTTAAAAAATATTACACAGTATTTATTTAGAGTTGACACAGCACTTTACAATGTCCATAGTCGTGTCACTAGCTGTCCCTCAAAGGGGCTCACAATCTATTGCCCCTACCATAGTCATATGTCTGAGATACATTTTTGGGAAGCCGATTAACCTAACTGCATGTTTTTGAAATGTGAGAGAAAACCCACACAAACATGGGAAGAACATGCAAACCTTATATGAATAGTGTCCTGGCTAAGATTCAAACCTAGGACCTGGCACTGCAACAACCATGGAGCTAACCTCTGAGCCACCTGATGAAGGTTACAATGGCTGTTTCAGCGCACATTGATCCTGATTTATGAAAGCTCTCCATGGCTGGAGAGGATACACTTTCATCAGTGAAGCTGGGTGATCCAGCAAACCTGCAATGGATCTGGTCCAGGATTCAAAACATTTGCTAGCAAATAGCAAATGGTTTTTAAAAATCCATTCCAAGGTTTCTGGATCACCCAGTTCACTTCTGAAAGTGTATTCTCTCCAGCCTTGTAGAGCTTTCATAAATCAGGGCCATTGTGCAGGCATGTTCCACTGTTGTCACCTAGCCGGAGAAATGCAGTCATTGCCGAAGTCCATGAATACAGAGAGTGACTGCAAGAGTCTACAGGACTGAAAGTTTTCAACTTGAATTATGTTTTACCTGTTTGTGTATGCATAGAAAAAAGAAAGAATAAATAGATTTTTTCAACAGACCCTCAATTTATTATTTGGGTCTCACAAGGTTTTTGCAGTATCTCATTGATCAGATTTACTTATTTATTAAATGTATTTTGTTATAATATGTGACATAATTTATGACTTATTACGGAAATTCTATGAGTGTACTACAGGAAGTTCCCGTAAGATAATAAGAGATTACTTCTTCCAAGCTGTGATATATGGAATCGACATAAACCATTGTACTGAGCAAAGCTACTTCCATGAAAAATACATTTTATGGGTTTGGTAATGAATTCAAGTTTTAATAGCTCTCTTTTGTTCTGCTTTAACTGTATAACTCCTGTATTCCTTCACATAAAAGGAGCAATTTGTGCAAAATATCACCTGAAACAATGGTTCTCCACCTTTGAATGGTTCTCCACCTTTGAATGGATTTTTGAGGGCACAATATTTTCAGGATCATGGCAGGGATATCCACCCCCAGCCTGGCATGGCTAAAACAGCTGACCTGCTGGAATGCTTGCCATCTTGGGCATGTGTGTTCTACTACAAAGACTGTAATATAATAGAACTGTCTGTGCTCGGCCCATAGAAAGTCATAGCCCTGGTGGGGTGATGTAAGACCATGTGGGTGGGTTCTGCCTTTTAGGAACTACTCTAGAAAAAGGAGTTAAATATTAGATGTCCAGGAGTTTTGTTGGAACCATGAGTAGCTCTCCAATAACAAACACTAGTCTCTACTAGTCTAAATACTCTAAATAGTCTAAATACTGGTCTCTAGGCTCCAATGCTAAAATTTAAAACTGGGATAACAAATATAGCTTGGATCAAGTCCAAGGTTTATATTCTGTGGTTCCAGCAAATGCATCCAACTAAACCATGTCCCACAAAATATATCCCAGGTATGTTTTATACTGGAAGGCTATGTGCTTGAGCTCAGTAATCCTACAGAACCACAGCTGGATAGAGGAGGGCTTCCAAATTCTAGAGCAGCCATTCTCAACCTTTTAGCATGGGGGATCACTTGAAATATTATTCAAGTCTTAGTGAACTCCTGACAAACATACCAAATGTTCACAACCTATAGTGCATTAGCTTGTTGGTTAATGGGGACAATACATTGCTGGCCATTGGGAAAATGCCATCCTTACAGATAGCCAAAAAGATTGTTGGTATCAGTTAAACTGACCTGAGAAGCATAAATTGCTCACAGTTCTAGCAATTTCAGGTAGAAGGTTCCAGAGGACCCTGGCTGAGAAACACTTTTCTAGAGGCTTTGATCATGTGTAAGACTTTTCCATTTTTATGACATTGAAGAAAATATATTATAGTACAACAAGAAGAAGGGTCTTCCAGTATGTGGCTATAAGTACCTTTTTGGGTCACTGCCCTAACCAAATCCCAGAAGAGCTTCAATTTGGGACAGTAGTAAAGTATGTGAAAGATCATGCCCACTTCTCCATGGCATCTCCAACAAAATTTTAATAAAACATCAGTGTAGCAATTCCAGAGTCCTATGCCATCACAACACAACTTTGCAGCCTAGCAAAAGTTTATTTTTATTTTTTAACTTGCATAGTTTATCTTTTTTACATTATTTCTTTTTTTCATTCTTCTTATGTTCCAACCCCAGTGAATGAAAAAATGACAGATTTGTTGTAACCACAGATATTTACAAATGTCGGAACATATTACTGTAGTTATTGTAATGACACTTATGTGTGTTGTGTATATTTTAGTGATGTTATCACAGCTCAATTTAAGTTCACAGCTTTCAATTAGTAAGGATAACTACAATATCTAGTCCACGATATGTCTGTGGTTTCCCATTTAGTAGAGAGATTTTTCATAGTACTGTGGTACCTTGGTATAAGTCTTTAATCTGTTCCAGATCCTTGGACTTATACCAAACAAATTTTTCCCATAAAAAAGAAAAAGAAAATGATAAATCTGTTTCCATGAAAAAAAAATCCTATTCTTATTGGCATATTTTACATTGATGGGGCTGTATACAATAATTTAAACACTGCTTCATACTGAAGTACATAAAAATAAAAGCAATTAGATGAAATAAATGAAAATTTAACCTCAACTGAGAAGAGTAGAGTGCTGAGAAGGGAGGAGGAGGAGATGTTATGTCATTTACAGAGAGTTATAGTGCCGGTTGTTCACTGAATGGTAGCAACTGGCGTACTGACGCTCGTGGGCAGTCGTGGCTTTGTCTCGAGAGAGGTAAATAAGGGTAGCGTGTGGTGGTAGGACTCATTTTGACCATACAAGTTCTAGCACAAAGGTTGTATACCAAGCAAAGGTTGTATACCAAGCAAAATTTTTTGTGTCCAAACAGGACTTTTTCCAAAGCGGACTTATACCGACATACCACTGTATATAAATGTTTTAGCAGACTATACATGAAAGTGGCCTGATCAGTGTGAATTCAGCCGTTCTTTGCTCAAGTCATCTTAATCACCTTCACACAAGGATGCCTGAAGCACAAGAACATCATTGCACATACTAGAGATAATGGAACCTGATAGGACTAATTTGCCATCCACCTTTGTCCCTAGGCGCTGACAGATGTTGACATGCCTTTATCTTCATATCACTTAATGTCAAACATTTTTTAGCTTGGTCAGTGTACATTTTTCTGATCTGAGGTCACCCTATGGTAGTGTTTTGTACCCTTTATATCCCTCAGATCCCAATCATCAGACATGGATCGGTCATATTACACAACAGATGATAACCACCTAACAGATTTTTTATTACTGCTATCCAATCAGTTATGCAACCTATTTTCATTTTTTTTCTAAAGGCTTCCAAATTTGTGCTTCTTTACAGCTGTATGAATTGGGCTAATTGTATGTGAGATAGTCCTGATGTTTAGGGACAATCCTTGCTTGTGGTTACGTGTGCAAAATAAAGTGCCTGCAGTGCCAGCAATATACAATATTCAATGTAAAGACCATTTCAATAAAAAATTGTCACTGTCAGTAAAGATTTGTTTTAAATCATCTTCATTGAAAAGAAACAATAAAATTAGTCCTGAAAGAAAAGTTTATTCCACTTCAAACAAAACTTTTTGAGAGTGTTTATTTTCCAGTTTAAAAATAAGATCAGTGGTTTGTAATTGTTATAGTAAAGTGTTTGGAGTGTCACAGATTAGTGATCAGGAATCATTAGCTGAACAGGTATTTGATGAATCAGATCTGCACCCCAGAAATAAAGATTACAGATTACAGCGCATTTCGGAGAAGCTAGATTTACAGTAAACTACCGTATGTCTTCTTTGATGTCTTAAGAGTGAATAGGCAAATATTGTCTGAATACAAGAGATATGGGTATTTTGGTGTGCATTGTATTGTACAGGAACTTGGTAAACCTGTGACAATATTGTTCTCTTTCTTTTGCAGGATAACTAGTCTTAGATCCATCTACCTCCTATTGTTCTCTGTTGGAAGTCTGTAGTGCAGTGTTTCTCATCATAGAGTCCTGGAGTTCCCCCAAAGATTTAAAGGGGTTCCTTGAGCAATGAGCAGTTAGTACCTCCTGGGTCAGTTTAGGTGACACCAATGATCCATTTGGCTATCTGTAAGGGTGACATTCTTTTCAATGGCCAGCAATGTAAGAGGCCTTCTTCCTACTGACCACCACACTAATGTACTGTGACCTGTGGATATAAGTATAGCACTGGTTCCCTAAACCTAGACCTAAAGTAATGTCAAAGGTTTCCCCATGTTAAGTGACACACTACTGCGTTGGGTGATCATGTCTCTTCATATTGTAATATTTAGGTGTTTGGAGCAAGCAAAGTAGATTTTTAAAAAAAAATCTGTTATCTATTGAGAATAAATATGAATTTTGAGTTTGAGTTTGAGTTTAAAAGTTTCTTAACATATTTGCCCAGACAAAAAAATTTAACAATAGAATAGACTTCTTTTCCTTTTTCGTCTTGGTGACTACAGAAAAATGTGCAATAGTGCCACAGACAAACTGACGTGGGTTTTAACCTTTTTTTTTTCATGTGTGGTCATTGTAGATTGTTCCTGACTCTATTTGATGAAACTGTTGTCATTAGAACAGTAAAATTTCTTCCCAACAGAGCTGCCTAACAGCAGTCCCAATTCTGTCTAAAAAAATAAAAAATTAGTTTTGGCTTTACATACGCTTTAAATAAACCAACAGAAATATTTGTTCCACATCATGTTTAATTTTTGATAGTTGGTGATTTACCTTATTCAGCATCTTTTTGCTATTTTGATTTTGACAACATAATGAACGGCTGGTACAGACATGGCATGCGGCAGAAGTAAATGTTCAGTCTGCTTCTCTTGTACGTGATATTACACTAGTTATTATGCTTGGTGACAAATTTCTATTAATTTGAGGAACACAAAAACCTGAAACTGATTGTAGATTGTGGTTTAGTTTAATAAAGGGAAGAATGCTGAAGAACATATTGGCGATGTGTCAGTGTATAGGCATATGCAAGGTATGTAGGGTTAAAAGGTGTGATTGACATGGCTGGTATCATACAGGTTATAATTATTATTTATTATCTTGTATTTATATATTATAAGAAAACTACACAGCTTTTCCCAAGTTCATAGTCATGTCACCAACTGTCCCTCAAAGTTTGTTATTAGACCACATTATGGACAATGCAGTATTAGGGTGTCCTTGCATATAATTGAATATCTTTAACATGTTTTTGAGCTTTTGTCAACTTTAGGCTTATATCAATGGCATCAATTGAACATCAGTTTCTGAGTTTATTTAGAATTGAAGGACTGGTGTAGTTGACTTGCAGCTGGCTTCCTTCTGACCCTTCATGTAAATTTTGAATTCTCCTAGTCATGTATGTCAATGCTAAACCCTCCTGATACCAACAAATGCCCATCACCTCTGGCCCTTAAAGTGTCATGTACATCTAGACTATTCAACATTTTTAGATTGTAGTTCCAAAGGTCACTCTATTAGGGTATTATCCAAATTTATTAGTCTTTTTGGACATCAAATGTTGATTTCTAAAAAAAAAAAAAGAAACAAATGGAGTAATTGTCTTTCTAATAAACTGATCATTGGGTGACATTTTAGTCTAGACCGTTGTATCTCAACCATGGTTCCATGGTGCCTCTCAGAACAGACACCAATGGCGGTTCCTGGAAAACCTGAAAGTTTTTTCAAGGGTTCCCCCGTGTAATAAAAGTTGAGAAACACAAAGCTAGGTTTACCCTTGTCTAAACTCTTTTGTATATGTCCTCCTGTTCTTCCAGCCTGATCCCTGAAGGCTTAATTGCCATAGATATTCTACAAGAAAAATGTTGAACATTGTTGTACACCATAAGGTCTCCACTAGTTGTAAAATAAGACTTTAGTGCAGAAGGAGTGAAGCTGAGGGCCCCTGACCACAGGCTTTTTACAGTAGACTCATTACCACCACCTTTTCCACCCTTGAGGTCCGGTTCCTGCACAGACACAGCTTGACGTTATATGCTGGCACTAAAAAACTCCATGCATCCCCCAGCTACAGCTCCTTCACAGCTCAGCTCACCTAATCTAAGTCTCTTCTCCGTCCAGAAGAAAATTATTGGTACCAAACAAAAAAAAAAACAAAAGTTCCTACAATTATTCCTCATTTCTGTTGTATCTACAGGATGACTTTTGTGAAGCTTTACCTTCAGCATATCTCTTTAGCGCCTATGTGTTACACTTTATATCATTTATATTGTGCTTCAAAGTTTTCCTGTAAAGAAAAGAAGGGCGCAAATCCTATTTCCGAGTACAGGTTGACAATTGAAAATACGGCCATCGATAATTTGGTCCCTTCAGTTTTCCGGCATGAATATCGGATCTGATCTTCAATACAGGGACAGTAGACCTGACTCCTCAGGTCCGGAGGTCGCCAGATTTTTGATTGTCAACCTGTATACTGAATAGAGCTCCATGTGAGATGAAGAAGCAAATGTACCCTTGTCATACCAAGAATGTGGCTTACAGAAGAACTATATTCATATTCACATAGTAATTGTTGTACAAGCCAATTTATCATTTGGGGTGAATTTACTTTTTTGGATCCTGCAGTTAAGCAGCTCTAAAGTAAATACAGATAAACATTTTGTAATACCTCTGCATTGGAATCTACTGACAGCTGTAGCTGTCTACAGCTGACAAATACCTTTATGATCCCTCAGGGCAAGATTTAGTAGTGGGTATTCCCAAAATCCTAATCTTTCTGCACAGATACTTCATGGAAATTACAGAAATCACTGTAATCACTGTCCTTAGGCTTACAAAGCACCACATATATAAGGCTTGCGTAGAGGAGAAAATTCAGTGGGCATTCATCTTGCATTTAATATTAGTTGAAACATTTCTAAGATCCTACCTAGATCCTTCACAAGTACTTCTGACCTCCTTTTGACCTCCCTCCTCCTTTTAAGCAGAATCAAGCTGCTTAAGGTTGCTTCGGCATTCTTTTTGATTTGCATGAAATTCTGGATCCAACAATATTTCTCATGCACATGCATACTAAATGTATGAGGAATACACTTATTTTTTCATAAGAATACAGTAAAAGCAACACTTCTCCAGCGAGATTTCAGCCATGGAATGGCCGATCTTATTATCTCTACAACACAAGCAGGTAAGGTGCTGTAATAACGTTTACCAATATCTCCATAATGTATATCGTTGACCTTGGAATAAAAAGGGGGGTGTTTTTTAGTTTAAGTGGTAAAATAAATTGTTACCCATCTTTCATAGACTGCTTGTATAGAACCATTGTATTCTTTGTGGCTTAAGCTACATACACACTGGTTCTCACCTGATAATTGGCTCAGGGCTGATATTGGACGAGAATCTGGAGCGTGTACAGCACCTGTTGTCCATCCTCTGAGCGACTGTCCTGGCGGATCCGCGGACGATGGATGACTAATGCAAGGGAAGGGGGAGAGTGCACAGCAGGGTGCCGCTCCGTCGTTCTCCCCCTCCCCTCTCCATAGAGCAGAATGCTGCTGTATGTACAGTACTCGTTCATGCATATTTCAGTCCTTTGTTGTTGGAAAGAATCGTGAAAGATCCTTTCCAACAACAAAAATTGCACGTGTGTATGCGGCTTAACTCACATCTTTGTCCATTGGTGGCAAAAGAAGATAATCACGTTATTTACAATATAGTACTCAATTACCAAATGAAGGGACATTCTGTACGCAATAGGAACTCTTTTTTTCCACGTGTGAGACCACTTGTAACTACAAAAGTCTGTCTTTTTTGTGCATAGTAACTGTCTGTTCTCTGCAGAATGGGCTCAATGCCCTGCACCTCTCCAGTAAAGAGGGTCACCTCAAAATGGTCAGCGAGCTGCTGCACAAAGAGATTGTCTTGGAGACCACCACCAAGGTGAGAAGAGCGCAATGATACTTCCTCAGCTCTTATCTACAAAGTAGCTCAGCTTCAGCAATTTCTACATCATTTTTCCCTTTCTATGCATCTTACTGTTGTCCACACTACAATTAGTACAGAACCATATTATTTAAAGTTTCTTAAGGGGAAACCAGTCTATATACAAGAAATACATCATGTCACTTTTATATTTTTACTGAGAAATATCCATTGGGAGAGAAGAACAACTAAGCACCATCAACGTGCAGAGCTGTGGTTCAGATCATATATATGAAACAGAAACATACGGCTTCCACATATTGAGCTAATATATATATATATATATATATATATATATATATATTGCCAACAATATTACAATATACTATCTTTCCCTTTAGGTTAGAACTATCAATATAGTCCTACAGCTACCATAAAAAACTTAAGGGCTTGTGTAGATTTTTTTTCTTTATTTTTTGGAATTTCAGTTACTTTATTGGTGTAGTTTTGATAACAGATCTGGGGCTGTGTTTCCCCTGTTTGCTTTACGCTTCTTTAGATGCCTTGGATACATTTTCATTGCAGGCTAAACAGCTAAAACTTAGAAGTAAAAGCCTTTACTGATTTTTGCAATTGGGTAACACTGTATTCAAATTGAAAAAAAACAGCATGCTACACAAAATAGTCTACACAGGCCCTAATATTGCAAAAATTAATTTTCCGGTGCAATCATATTGGTTGGTATAGGGTTATACAGACTGTTTTCAGATAGTTTTATAATTGTGATCAGTTTCTTCCTATTTTTTCATGAGTTTGACCACTGTTGCCATTTTGGTTATATAGAAGGGTAACACGGCCTTGCACATCGCTGCTTTGGCTGGTCAACTGGATGTTGTTCGAGAACTTGTCAACTATGGGGCAAACGTCAACAGTCAGTCCCAGGTAACAACACTATTTTATTTTTGTTATATTAATGAAAAAGAATACTGTACAGTGTTATCTAATTTACCAGGAAAAGTTCTGACAGTTTTGATATTCCTTTTTTAATTAAAAAAAATACTTCCCTAAATTTCAGATATACATGCTGCAAAGGATTCTTACTAAGGGCCTGATTAAAGCTCTCCAAGACTGGTGAAGATAGAATATAATAGGAGAACCTAGGCAAACCTGGAAGGGATATAGTCTAGGATTGAAAACTTTTCCCAGCAAATCCATTTAAGATTTATTGGATCACCCAGGTTCTCCCATGATAGTCTATCTTCTCCAGTCTTGGAGAGCTCCAATAAATCAGGCTCCATATGTACAAATCAATTTTAATAAATATATGGTATTTTATATTATGTCATAGAGCTTTAGCTTAGTGTTAGTAATAGGACCAATTCAGAAAGCCAAAAAAAAGTAGTAGGATCAATAAAAAAAAAAAAAAAAAAATAAAAAGATTTTTATCCGAAAAAGAATAATGGCTGGGTTCACAGTTTTCCTCTACAATACATAGAGAGGATAAACTTTCATCAGCAAACCTGGAATAGATCTGGTCTAGGATTAAATACATATGCTAGCAAATAGCAAATGACTGAAGAAATCCATTCTAGGTTTGCTGGATCACCCAGCTTTGCCAATGAAAGTGTATTATTCCAGGCCCATAATGAGTCTGTATGTGATGTGTAATTATTTTTTTTTTCTACCCAAAAAACATACTAAGGAAATGCAGCTCCAATGCATATGTAATGCAGCACACAACATTAGTGTTGATAAAAACTACTTATTTGAATTTTCTGTCTAATGCAATTACATGAAACCTTAATCCAGCCTTAAAAAGTCATAGTAAGGAGTATGCACCACAAAAGTGTCTCTTGGAGATGTGATGTGAACTTTGTTCTGCTGTGCTGTGTGTTTGCAGAAAGGCTTCACTCCGTTGTATATGGCAGCTCAAGAAAATCATCTTCCCGTGGTCAAGTTTCTCCTGGAGAGTGGAGCCAATCAGAACCTAGCTACAGAGGTCAGTACTTTTTCAATGCTTGAGAACAGTGAACATTGGCTGATACTAAAATTTGACAAATGTGCAAGTTTGGATTAATTGTTTGAAATATGAATTGTTTCTAACGGCCAACAGCAATTATTACTTTGTTTCCCAGCGTATCCCAAACCCTTTCATGTTCTTACCTGTGATGGAAAAATGACAAATTAAACTTGATTGGTTTCCATGGGGCAAAATAACTCCTTTTCTCGACATAATGATAAATGGGAAGCAATGCACACTTTAATACAATGCAGGAAGCCTTATGGTGCAATTATTTAATTAATAAAGCAGAAGCTCATTAGCTTAATTCAGGGAATAACGGGACAAGGCCTGCTCCAATGCAATTGTGAAGTTTATTCCCACTAATTAGTACGGCTCGTATGTTCCGCATGACATACTTCTGCAGCTGTGAGTCAGCTAGGGTCAGCTCACAAAAATGGATTTGATATTGTAATTTTGGTGTGCTAATTGCTGGTTTTCATGATCAAAAGTTTAATTATCATTTTCAGTTTTGAATTGTGGAAAAGTTCTTTCGCATAGATAAAATAATTGTTTGTCCTTTTTTGTATGTGAAAGTTAGTTCATAAAAGATTAAAATATGGGGGTTTGCATATTAGAATTCAATACTCACTGGGTACAAATAACTGTAAAGTTTTTCATAATTATAAATCAAGATGTATTAAGCAGGGATAAGCGAGAATATTATGTTCCATCTCGCAGCGAATCAGGCCTTTCTCGCTTACCGAAAATGTAAGCGAGAACGGCCTTCTGATTCGCTGAGAGGTCAAGCTCTTGCCAAACGGGAGGATTTCAAGGGCTGCATCATGCAACCCTGGAAATCCTCTGCGATCCCCGAGCACTAGAGGTTACCTAACCTCCAGTGCCCCGGGGATCACACATTCTTCTCAATGAATGCAGCCACAGCTGCAATCATTGAGAAGATGCCCAGCACAGGAGAACCTCCTGACATTGTAATATAAGTATCTCTTACAAATGATACATTTGTATCTATAAAATGTCCTATTTGTAAGAGATACTTAAATTACAATGTCAGGAGGCTCTCCTTTGTTGGGCATCTTCTCAATGATTACAGCTGTGGCAGCATTCATTGAGAAGAGTGTGCGATCTCTGGGGCACTAGAAGTTGATTAACCTCTAGTGCTGGGGATTGCACACTGTTCTCAATAAATGCGGCCAAGGCTGTATTCATTTAGAAGATCCCTGGGCACTAGAGGTTAACCTTCTGAACCCTCCTGTTATAATTTCCTCAATCATCCGATGGTTTTGTGAAATCAGGGAACCATGGGAAGTTTGAAGAAATTTCTGCGAGAATGCCGGAGGCATTCACACTCATCCCTGGTATTAAGCTTTAATTTAAAAAGAAACATCTCACCCTCCATTGTCCTTAAGCTAACCCTCCATTTTCTACCCTATGTACATGCCCAGGCTGCCCCTGCACCAGTCCCCATGGACTTGAATAGAGGGATTCCTAGCATCTCTAATGTAAGGACATGGCCCTCTTCTAGTCTACAGGGACACAATATGCAGGGAAACCAAACTCAAAGGCCAGAGAGAAAAGTAGGTGCCACTGCCAGGGCGAAGTAAGTGTGCACCTAGGTGGGTGGTGGTGGGGTGATTCAGCTTGGATTATTGGAGGGGTAAAGGGAGGGTGGTCTTTGAACTTTTATTTTAACTATCAATTTAACTAACCAACAGGCTTTGTGCATGGTCTTGCACATCCAATGCTTTTCCTCCAAGTCCAAATGGAAATGATGGTCTCTTGCAAGCATGTTGATAGGGAACCTTTTTATTGGGGCCTATAGAATATTGGGTGTGCACGGGCCAACCTCTGCTTCCGGAAAGGTTGCAGTACCTGGATAGGCTTATACCCTGACCTAAGGTAATTCATGGGGGTATAGTTAGCATGGACACTCCTTAAAGAGATGGGGAGGTGTGAAAGGTGTGACCTAGGTATTCAGTGCTTAGGTTTTCTTTTAAGGAATCCTGCCATAAAGGAAAGACATTACAAGCCAAAGCTGACCCCATTTAGAAATTGTGAATTACCTGGCTTCCTTTTGGGTTTGAGAAAATTATTATGACATGTTTAATTATGCTTTTTTAGTTGACATAGTTGATGACACAGCAAAGTAATACTTGTTCATATAGTATGTCCTCCTGGAATGGCTCCATTCGCTTTCACAAACAAGACATTAATATTCTAAGAAAAGGCTCTCCAGTGCACTTGTCATTTTATTAATAGCCTGTAACTTGATCTCCCCTGTACTGAAAAATGCGACACTTAGAAGTCCATTTTTCTTTCTATTTTTTGTTGCTGTACTTTGACATGTAGTTTACTTAACACAGCAGAACTAGTAAAAAAAATCATTAAATTCCATTGTCTTAATGCCCTTGACACCATCTGAGCACATACAGATCTGTGGCTCTCAGCAAAAAGGCAATATGTCATGGACTAAAGAGCAAGGTGACACGAGAATGGAACACATACTAATAACAATCATACCATGGAAATTTTCGGGCACATTCAATGGGATATATTTGGAGTTTAGGTTTTTAAATTACATGTAGTCCCCCTTTAGTATACAAGTGTCCTTTAATGGTAAAGAGGTGTTGATTTTAGTTTATGCTGGACAGTTCTAGAATTTGTTCTTAGTACGGAGTAATGGTTGGCCACCTTCTGTCACAGGGGAGGAACCCAACCTTAGCAAGGTAGCAAATAATCATTGCCCAGGTGCTTTACCTCTGGGACCTATTGTGTCACGTGGCACATTTTTAGCTGGGTTCCGAAACAGGCAAAGGTATGGGGCTTAAGGAGACTCTCTTCCTGCATGACTAGAAAAAGCTAGGGGAGTCAAGACAGGCTGGCCCTGGTTAGGCTTGGGTCTGAAAATTGAATCACAGAGGGGGATGAACCTGGTTCCCAGTGGTGGAAGACTTGGGGAAGGCAAAAGGAGAAGAGACCCAAAAGGCATACTTTAGGGCAGGATCCTTTTGGTGTTGAATTTGGCACTGTAACTTCAATCGGGAGATCCTATTCAGAGGAGAAATGGTCAATGGTGGTGGATTTAGGAGTTAAGAGTGCATGCTAAAAGTCATCTGTTAATGTTGACTTTGATTGACCACAATAGGATGGGAACTGCCAATGTATTGCACTCAGCTACCCTAAACCCTCTTCTGAGTTTCAAAAGAACTATAATGCATGACCCCTTGGAATTTCTCATGCCACTCTACAAAGAAAAACCCAGGCAAAATTTGACCACCTCTATGGGGGGTGATTGCTACATACATAATAACATTATTCTACACACCTTACATGTTTACATGAAAGTCTTCTTCCACCCAAAGCTTAAATTCTTTGTAAAAAGGAGGCTACCTCTTTACTACCCTGCAGGTTTTTTGTGTGAATGTGCCCTAAAAAATCCGATTTATCTAGAATTGTTTATTTTACTGCATTATCCCATAATATGTTGTTTTAACTGCACTACAAATTGATCCATTTTCTGTTCTTCTCAACAGAAGCATTATGTTTAATTCTAGCTAAAAGGTAGCAGCATTTTAGCAGACAAAACCACTTTTATAATCCATAAGAACAGAGGTTTACATACAGTGAATGAATACAATTACCTCCTGAAGAAGTTAGGAAACGTGTAGGGTTATAGGCAATGGGCAATTACATTCGTGGGAAGTACTGAAATATATGTAAATTAAAGAGAAGAGCAATAGCAAAGAGATAAAAGCAAAATCAGGAAAAACAGAAACGTTATATTAGTATCATCTAAACAGCAATGAGAAGTAAGAGGATTATTTTAAAATGGAGATAAGGGTTATAAAGAACTACACAACAAATGCATAAAGAGGAATTCCTTTGAGGTTCCTCTTCCTAAATAGTTATAAGGGGAATGAAATTAAAATAAAAAGACACATAGCATATAATATTTAGAAAAAGGATTTTATATAAACATGACTCCCATGTCAACTTGACATTCTCAGTTGGTGACCAACACCTTGCCACCCTAACCGCCATGAACTGCCACCCGCATGGGGAAGCAGTAACCACAAACAATCTTACCATCCTTGTAGTTTAGCCTATGTTGTCTGCCAGCTTTTACCATCATATACCAGTTGCAAATTATGACTTTCTGTAGACTTTGCTTAGACAACTTTCTCTAGTACAATGCTGTGGCCTGTTGATGGATAGCTCAGGCTTAAGGCTCTGTATTGTGGATTGGAAGTGGGGTAATTAAAATCAATCACACAGAAAAAAAAAATTAAGGAGGAGTTGAGAAAAGCTCCTGTAGCTGGTGTATCCTAACAAAAAGCTCAGGCAGGTCTTATCAGAAAACTTTGGTTCTCCAAAATTTTACATTGTGGCTTTTATTACACCAATAGTTTTTAGTTCACTATAAATTTGTGTTTAATTCATGGTTCTGTAATTCATAAAATAGCAAGTCAGGAAGCAACTCAGTCACCAAAACTACAAATGTCTCACACACTACATTAACTAGACAAACTGGACAATTGCCCAGGGCCCCTACCTTCTTCAAAACCATAATTGGCAAGAATGCATGGAGCTAGAATGGTGTGCATTTACAGCTCCTTCTATAAATTTACCCAGGGCCCGATTTTGTCTAAAACCATCCCCGCAGGCCTTGTGGCCATCTCCAGCCCCATTTGGCAAACCAGGAATTACAGTTAATGTCAGTGTATTAGCTTGTGGGGTTTAGGGGTTTCATGTTTGCAATTCTACAGTATTCTATAGCACTTCTTGCCATTGGCCTCTGCGTGTCATTCAACAAAAAGACTAGAATAAGTGGCAGCTCACAGATTGCTTTCGCCTAAAGGATCCGTGACCTATATTCACTATGACAGAGTGCAGGATATAGCAAGATTTCAGACTTGTTTTATGCAAATGGGTCACTGACCTTATAAACGGTATCCTTGTATGATGCCTGCTAGACTTTACTGACTATAAATGGGGATTATATGCAAAAAGACACATTTAATTAGACTCTTCTACTCTGCAAATTCAGTTTCTTAAGAGACCTGGAATTCTGGTTATGTTTAATATATGATTGCATTTGTAGCAGACCTTCACTTCAAGGTGGCACATCCCCTGGCACCTTGAAGACCAGCACAGTGCAGCTTTTGACCACTAGACAAAATCACTTATTCTTCTAAGGTCTTCTTTGTCTCCTTTTTGGTTTCCATTTGGTATAAGACAGGCCACACAATATAACTGCAATTTCCAAAGAAAACAAACCTTTTTGTAAAAAAAATAAGGCTGATCAGTTTTCATTTTGATGTTGCTGAAAGGTTAATACTTTAAGTTTTTTCAATCTTTAATTTTTTTATTGGAATTCCAAACCAATATATGTGGTGTGGATTGACATGCTTGTAATTGCAATGCACTTTTAAGAATGTATTGTTACACTGCTGTCTATATTCTACTTTGTGCAGTGCCACTGAAGATGATGGTGCTAAAAAAATCTACAATAGGAAAGACTAAATAACTAGATTATTATCTTGAATTGTATTTGTCATTTACAAATGTTTTTTGTTTTTTAAACTTGCACAGGATGGCTTTACCCCACTGGCCGTAGCTCTGCAGCAGGGTCATGAGAACGTTGTGGCTTATCTAATCAGCTATGGAATGAAAGGGAAGGTCCGACTGCCAGCTCTGCATATTGCAGCATGAAAAGATGACACCCGAACTGCCGCTGTCCTGCTGCAGAATGACCCAAATGCAGATGTATTGTCAAAGGTAGGTGTGTGCCGCTATGCAGATTTTAGTCATTTTTGGGTCATGGTTCAAGCTATAATGTGCATTTTGGTTGCTTTCTTTTCTTACAGTGGATAAAAACCGAATCACTATAATCTCACAAGCAAATGGAGACACTGATTTTATAGGCATGATCCACCGTTGTCATCAAAAGCAAAGTTGCCTGAAAAATGCCACACAGTCATCCACACTGCATACAGACATAGGGGACTATTATAAAGCAGCGACTCTGACATGCCCTTTACCTCTCTCCTATAGAATTAATCACTGTCATCAAAAATATATGGACCTGAATGATTCTTCACAGGGAATATTTGGGGAATGTCAGATATGTTGCTTTATACAAGGACCCCATAATTTGGCCAAAAAAAAGGTTGCAGGAGATTAAATGTGGATTTGTACATATAATTATGAATACATGGAATTTGTATTCCTAAATAAAAAATATGAAAATAGTTTATGTTACATCAAATTACAGCAAAACAATTACCAAGGGTCCCCACCGGTTTTTCAGCTGCTTAAGATTTTGAAGTTGTTGTTCCTGCAATGTCCTTGTCCTGCTGCTCCACTCAGCAACCTCAGATAAATGGTTTCTGCAGCCAGTATTGGGTCATTTATCATTTCCTAATTCACTGTGTTCTTTTTTTTTATTACAGACAGGATTCACACCCCTACACATCGCAGCCCACTATGAGAACCTCAACGTGGCCCAGCTCCTCCTGAATAGGGGTGCAAACGTCAACTTCACTCCCCCGGTAGAAAACATTGACTTTCTTACACTAAAGGAAAACTTATAGGAAAACATAGATTAATATGCCTAGGTGCCAGCTTGTCTTGCAAATTAATAGGCTTCAGCTGTTTCTGAATCAGGGACCTGGAACCAGTATGCAGATAAGGATTGATGACTTTATTAGCTGCATGCTTGTTCCAGGTAAGTGATGCTAGAGACAACTAAGTAGCTACCAGGGAAGTCAGCATTGGTAGCCCTTGTATCTTTTACAGTTCTGGTTCCTTTATTCAAATAGAATGTTCCTGTCCATCTAATACATTTTGTCAATGTCTTTTTCTACAGAATGGTATTAGTGCTCTGCACATCGCCTCACGACGCGGGAATGTTATTATGGTGCGGCTGTTATTGGATAGAGGAGCCCAGATTGATGCACGCACCAAGGTAACAAGGCATTGCAAGGAGAACTGGTACAAAAAATGGTGCACCAACTACCCTAACGAATTGAAATATTACCTTGTAAAAGTAGTGATATCACTTGGCTGGACATGGCTTATGCAAAAGGCAGAGGGAAGAACCAAAAAAGGTCCAACCTCCAAAGGCTGCCTGCAAAGATCTACAGGTGGTAGGCCGATACAAGACCAATCACCCTGCACAAAGGGAGACAGCAGTAGTGATTGGTCTTTATACAGGAAGTTCTTGCACCAAGCTCATCATGATACAATAAAGAATACACATGACTGTTGTATCTAGACAATATTTGCTTATTCCACACTTAATATTACACAGTATTTATATAGCACTGTACAAAGTCTATAGTCATGTCATTAGCTGTCCCTCAAAAGTGCTCACAATCTAATATCTCTACTATATTCATATGTCTTTAATACAGTCTAGGGGCAATTTTTTAGGGGGGTAAGCACAATAACTGCATGTTTTTTGGAATGTGGGAGGAAATTGGAGTACATGTAGGAGACCCACGGAAACACGGGAATAACATACAAAACCATGTCCTGGCTGAGATTCGAACCTGGGACCTAGTGCTTGCAAAGGCAAGGAGTGCTGACCTCTGAGCAACTCTGCTGCCCACTTCAGCTTTAAAGCCAAACAGTAAAAACTGCATGTTCCAATCATTATCTTTTGTATCTAAAATCAAAACAAGAAAAGTTTGGACTCTACATTCACTGTAAGACTATTGTAAAAGTTTGCATCACCACCGACTTCACCATTGCATAGCATGTGCCTGGTTTCCCAGGTCATGTTTTTCCATTTTTAGCTAGCTACCTGTATGTTATAGAATCCAGGTAGACATTCATGTTTAGTCTAGGTAATTAGGAGCCAGATGAACACAATGCTAAAATCGGATTCACGTGCAACATTTAGATCATTCTCTTGCAAAAACATTATTATCATGTATAAAGGAAAATACTATCTGCGTTAATGTATTATTGATTATTCATTCACTTTTAGAAGCTGAATAATAGCCTGCATGTTTCCAGTGATAGCAACATCTCAATTCTCTCTACAGGACGAGCTGACCCCTCTGCACTGTGCTGTAAGGAATGGACATGTTCGGATTTCAGAGATTCTTCTGGAGCATGGAGCGCCCATACAAGCCAAAACCAAGGTACAGCTAACAGAGACAAACTAGAAATAATATTGTGACAACCAAAAACACATTAATTATACATAAAATGGTCACTTTATTGAGTTTGGGCACCATAGGTGAGAACTCTCACAACTCATAGCTGTAATCAGTAATTTGCTGAGCTCTATGTACTTATATAAAGGAAAACCATAGCTGCATTCCATTTAAGTCTATAGGTGTTGGGTTGACTTTGCTTAGGATAATATTTTGAGCTGACACCATTTTTTAAAGCATAATTGTCTTCTAATTGTGGAGCAGGTTTATTTATTATTGCCACCAACAATTTAAAAGCAGCCCCCACTGTTCTTGTTGCTCCATTAACTTGCTAGGGGTGGGTAAAGGAAGCCATGCATATGCTCCAAGTTACTCTACTCAGAGCTTAAACATGGCTGACGACTCTCTCCCTGCCCCGTGTGACAGCACCGACATTGTCACGTGACAGGAAGTGGAGTAAGTCATGTTCTTTACTCCTGTACGAAACTAGTGATCTCCCTGCAGAGGTCAAAACACACCTGCTATGTGATCTATGTCTCTGGATATGTTAGACCTCAGCTATGAGCCCTCTGCTTCCAAACAAGGGGCAGCATGCTGGCAGGAGACAGGCTTCCTTCTTTATGCAACCAGGGCCACGATCAGGAGAGGCAATGAGTATTTCTGTACCGGGCCCTGGTCAAAGGTGCTTGACTTTTGCAGTGTTGGAACTTTTAGAAATGAGTGTGGGGGGCTCAGGAGGTTTACCTATTATGGAGCCCAGAAATTTCTTTCCTGCATGCAACATTAGGCCTTTGGTTACCTTCTGTGTTGATCTGGAAGTTCAGGTATGCTTTGAATATATTTTGGTACTTGTCTGACTATGTATCAAGCCAGATGAGTACTTCAGCCTACGTGCTATTAGAAACGTTACTAGTAATACAACCTTTGTACATGACAGGTGTTCTATATGATTTCCATTTCTTTCTTTGTTGTCAGAATGGCCTATCTCCTATTCACATGGCCTCACAAGGAGACCATCTGGACTGCGTGCGGCTACTTCTGCAGTACCAGGCTCAGATTGATGACATCACGTTGGATCACCTAACTCCGCTGCACGTGGCAGCACACTGTGGTCACCATCGCGTGGCAAAACTTCTTCTGGACAAGGGGGCCAAACCCAACGCCCGGGCTCTAGTATGTCTCTTCTAGGCAAAACGATCAACTGCTCCCAATATATGCAGTTCTGAATTTCTTACCAGAATTAATATTTCTCATCACAAATCTCATAAAACATTGCTATCCTTTCACAATTCTCTTCTATAATTTATCAGCTCTATTAGTATGCTTTCCTAAAGCTTTTCTCCTGGGTCTCCTTATTTTTGCTGCGTTCGGTTTGATCATTTTTCGAATGTCTACTTCCGATCAGCTTTTTTCTGTATTTCTATGAATTATATTTTGTAAGAACAGAAATTTTTATTAAATATTGTGTTTATTTAAAACATGTATTATGGTAAATCTTCCCTCTCCCCTTTTAACATCTGCTTATTTTTCTTTGTAGAATGGCTTCACTCCTTTACACATAGCCTGCAAGAAGAGTCACATCAGAGTCATGGAGCTCCTCCTGAAATCTGGGGCATCCATTGATGCGGTGACAGAGGTAAGGGAGCCATGCTGAGCGGTCCTTTCATTGGGCATACTCAGTATGTGATAATATTCACGGGATTCACTTTTATTGCAGTTATTCACGCTCACTTTCATTCTATTCTGACCTTGCCACCCAATTGGGGTCACAGAGATAGCGATCAGTCATGTCAACTTTTTGCAATCTACCTTCATTTTTTTAGTCTTGCCTCCACATTCCTGTTATAGCATTTGTACAGAATGTCTAAATATGACTGTTAAATTTCAAGATGACTGTTAGAAATTCTAAGAGTTCAGTCCAACTTGGATCATTTATTTTCTTATTGAATCTAATGTAAAACAATGGGCCTGATTTATTAAAGCTCTCTAAGGCTGGAGGGAATACACTTTCGTTAGTAAAGCTGGGTGATCCAGCAAACCTAGGATGGATTTCTTAAATGTTATTTCCTATTTGTTAGCAAATATTTTGAATCCAAGACCAGATCTATTCCAGGTTTGCGGGATCACCCAGCTTCACTAATAAAAGTGTATCCTCTCCAGCCTTGGAGAGCTTTATTAAATCAAGCTCTATGTCCACATTTTGAGTTGGCTCAAATGTAAGCCAAGCCAATCCAAGCCAATATGAGTTATATGAATATGAGCCGATATGACAATACAAAAATGATAAAACAAAATGAAAGGCTTCAGCTGGACTTTCCATGTTCTCTCCATGGTCAATAAATACAAGCTTCAGCTATGCCCCCTTTATTTTTACTTTGTTACTAGACTTTAACTTCATGGATGATGATAAGACAGCCCAAGCTTCCAGTGTGGACACTTTCATTGGACAAAGTGGTGGTAGTTGGTGGGCTTAGTCATGAAGCTATAGAAAGTCAAGGGCCAGTAACAAAATAAAACTCAAGGGAGGGCACAGAAGAAGTTTTTGGCTAATGACATATGTTATATCTACTCCTATGGAGGATGTTTCTTTTAAACATTTAAAATGAAGAACATGTTCCTTTTAATTCTGTCACCTCTGTTTCTCATTTCCTTCTTTAGTCTGGCCTCACCCCTCTCCATGTTGCGGCCTTCATGGGACATCTACCTATTGTGAGAACACTGCTTCAAAAAGGAGCATCGCCCAATGTGTTCAGCGTGGTAAGAACCTTCTCAGATGAAGTCTCGTGAAAAAAGGAGGGGTGCTGATGTCTTCAAAAATGTGTATTTGATCAGGAAATTTTTTTTACTGCCATCAGCTTCCTCAGGTCACCTTGAAGAGTCTTCACACCATCTGTACATAGTAGGGTATTGTCCGGACATTTCATTGTGGGCTATATTTGGAAGCTATATTTAAATACATGGATCTTTCCTAGTCAGATGTTTAGTGATTATGACAAAGCAGGGGGCTGCACCTGGTCAAAAAATGTTAAATGTTGAGTCCAGATTGAACATACACCACAACAAACCGGGACTTTATAGGCAAGTAAAATAAACAATAGTTACCTATAACGTCCAGGTGTATTTTCAATACGCAATACTGGAATGTGGCAAGTTGTATAACAGAAGTAGTAGTTGGTTTGGGGTATAGCAATGAATATAATGGTGAGTCCTGATAGGATATTTCCTTGGGTATAATAGAATAAATAAATGAGTTCTATGTTCTGTGCTTTAGCTCCCAGAATTGCAAACCTAATGGGTAAAGAGGTAACTCATGGAAGTAGAGTTTTTTTTTCTGGTTCAGACATGGTCAACTTTGACATCCTGATAAGGAAAACACCCAGTTCTCCAAGACAGAAACCAGGAATTGTAGCTGCTTCCAGCAGTATTCCCCAAAAGGATTTTAGAAACCATTGGGTAATTCCTCCAACCAGACAAGTATACCTAAAGCCTAATTTACTTGGATTCATTCCTTAATAAAAAAAAAATGGAAAAAACGTAAGGGTATATTTATAAAAACTCTGCCAGTACGTTTGCTCCAAGAGCTTCCTCAGGGGATATCTTGAGACCAACTATTTAAAGCAATACATACAATATATCAGTTCCATTGAAAACTAATAATTATACAGAACATGTAAATAAATAGGTAAAGTAAATATATCTTGAATATCTTGTATTTCTCTTTATTTTGAAGTCCAATGAGGACCTTTTGAAACAGGTCACAAATATGGACTTTAGTAATCCTTCTGGAGCACTGTACCTATTAAAACCACCAAACCGTCTTGATTTTCCTTCTCAATTGACTTTTTAAACTCATTTTGCTAATATGGTTTATTGTCACTGAATTTTCTCTGCTAACAGTTCTGGGAATAAAAGATTCTGAGTAATATATTCCCCACATCCCTGCTGGAGTCACATGTGCAGGAATGTTGGCACAGATTCAGTCACACATCCACCAAACACCAAGCATCACATACTTTTTTGATGTCACCATGAACTGTGATTTTCTTTTATGTTCCAGAAAGTAGAGACGCCGTTGCACATGGCAGCCCGTGCAGCTCACACAGATGTGGCAGAGTTTTTACTGCAAAACAAAGCAAAAGTTAACGCCAGAGCCAAGGTGAGAAGAATGATCCATGGAGCCCATCTCAGTCATGAAAAAATGTATTTTGCTTTAGATAAAGCAGGGAAGGGTTAGAAAAGTGATCAACATTTTATTTCAGTCTGTGTTTTTTTGGGGGAGAAAGATTTCCCTTCATGGTGGGAAGGTATGTTATTTTTCCAGATGGGACAAAAAACATTTTTTCCCAGTGCCAACTGCACCCCTATTTTCTCTAAAGGTGTTGGAGAAAATGTAAAATTTTCCAGTGTTGTCATCAACAGAAGGGATGAGCTAGCGAAATTTGTCATTTTGATCTCGCAGCGAATCGGGCCTTTCTTGCTTACAGAACATGTAAGCAAGAACAACCTTGTGATTCACCACGAGGTTGTGTTCTCAACGAATTTAGAGTTCATCTGAGTTTGCCCGCAGTCACAGCTGATTCAAGGCACCCGCGTGCCTCCAATCAGCTGTGACCGCAGGTTCCCACGATTACTGGGCTGTACTTATCAATGAGAACAGCCCAGTGACTGTGGGAACTGAACTCAGATGAACTCTCAATGGAGAATCGCCATTGAGAGTTCATCTGAGTTTGCCTGCAGTCACAGCTGTGAACGCAGGTTCCCACGGTCCCTGGGCTGTAACAGCCCAGGGACGGTGGGAACCTGCACACTGGACTTTAATGGAATTCACAAAATCGGTCTGCCGAAATTTCATGGACCCATCGAAAGTTCGGGGAAATTTTCGCGAGACTGCCAGAGGCATTCTCTCTCATCCCTAATCAACAGTAATAGAAACTGGATTCCATTTTTAATCTCTCCCCATTTTATCCCAAAACTGGGGCTTAATTTTAATAAATGCTCCTTAGGGGACTAAAATGTCTTTCTGTAGATAGTAGGAACTTTTAAAGCAAAGTCCATGCTTTAAAATGTTACCCAGGTACTACAAAGGAAACCACTGACCTATAGATTCACTGATAAATTGAGATAAATGTGTCAAATTACTATTGGTAGGAATAGAATTGGCTAAATAATGCTCCTTCTGTGTTCTCCTATTCCTCAAGCTATTACCCACTGTTGACCAACCAGTAAACATGAGCCATCTGTACAATAGTTCTAAATGAAATGCTTTAGTTTGTTTCTGATTGCTTTACAGTCACTAGATATAATCAATTTATATCCCAACTCTTGTTTTCTATAATGGGATAGGAACTAGACTATCCCCCAGTACTCGACACCCTGAAAAAAGGTGGTCTTTCTTTAATCATCTCTGCATCTCTGCGGAGTAGACAGTGTCCTAATTTTCTTAAACCTTTAGACTTGTAATGGTTGCTTAGGTACCCGAAAGGTAATGTGTTTACAGCAGGGTGGCTGCTTTTCTGGAATCGCAAATAAAATTGCTCATGTTCTAATGATCATTCTTTTCTGAGATTTATTTAATATTGTTTTTTTTTAGTATCCAGTTCTCATCTTGTTTTCATTTTCACAAAGGATGACCAGACCCCTCTCCATTGTGCAGCCCGTTCCGGGCACTTGGATATGGTGCGCTTGCTGTTATCACATGGAGCCCACCCGGACCCTCCCACAACAGCAGGGCATACTCCCCTTCACCTGAGTGCGCGAAGTGGTCACACACAAACTGCTGAGCTTCTCCTTGATAACCAAGCTGCACATACTTCCTTGACTAAGGTAATGCCTAATGCACCATCTAATGTTCCACCTTGACTGCATCCAACTGTACCCTTAGTACTCCTATACCTTGTTTTCCCAAAGCAATGTTACTTACTTACAATGTTATGGGGGATTCAATGGTAGTGTGGTACTAATGATTTTAGGATTGTTGAGTTAGGTGAGAATGTCTCATGCAAGTGGGGTATAAGTATGGGGGGTATGTGCGGAACTTTTGTTAACATGGTCATTGTACTAGGTGTTTCTCTAGCACCCTCCTTTTTAATTTCTCAATAAATATTTGTAACTTCCAAGCACCAATTTCTACTTTCTTGTTACAAACATTTCTGAAATTTGGAATTGTATTTTATGTTTGGAAAAAGAATCTGCTGTGTTAAATGTTTTTATTAATTGGTCTCAAAAAGAAAACTTTGTGTTTTTGGGACTATAGTCCAGGCATATCTTTGCATTATATCGCTGCATAATTTCTTTGCTTTGGCATGTTATAAACATTTATTTTCTGACTCCTTCAGTCTAGCCTTCAGTCCTTTTGCTTATCCATCTTTTTTTTGTCCTTAGAAAGGTTTCACTCCTCTCCATGTGGCTGCCAAATACGGGAAGATCCAGATTGCCGAGCTTCTACTGGAAAGAGGAGCTCATGGCAACAGTGCCGGCAAGGTGACTTATATACCTTATGTATCCTTGTCTATATTCCAAAGGGGCAGCTCAGGACTTTACAGCCAGTTTTTGGTGACATTACAATAGCATGGTGGCTTTAGGTTGAACTTTACACTTGTATTACATTTAAGGCAGAGTGGGATGGCAATGATAGTAAATAATATGTACTCCCTTGTTATTTTATGTTTATTTTTGAAAGAGTCAGTTGTGCTTAGCAGAATAGTTCACCTGTCTTTACAAAGTTTGCATAAATTAAGAGCTGTTACTGGGATGTTTTCATAGACTGTTTTCTTGATTTATCAGTGTTGGCTCTCGTCCCCTTAGATTCATCATTACCAGTAGAAAAAGCCATCTAACTGGCTACTGTGCAACAATACTATCAGTTTTTACTTCATATACTTTGTTAAACAATGTTCTGTGCCGTGTCTACAGGACACTCCAGCTCTGGGTCATCTTTGTTTGCACACATCATGGTAAACAATAAATTTCACATTTCACATAATGGGACTGATTTATTAAAGTTCTCCAAGTTTTGAGAAGGTAGACCATCATGGATGAATCTGGGTGATCCAACAAAACTGGAATTTATTTGCTATTATTTGGAAAATGTTTAATCTTGGACCAGATCTATTCCAGTTTTGCTAGATCGTCCAGGTTCTCTTAGAGAGTCTATCTTCTCCTGTCTTGAAGAACGTTGTAAAATTAGGCCATAAATTAGGTGTCCAACTGGAAATTCTCAATGGAAGTCTAAGTCGAAATTTTCTCCTCCCTTGGATTATGGAGAACATAGTGGCCACTAGTTCTGCATCTGGTTTGCCAACAGTAGTCCTTAAGTAGCTCTTACTACTAGAGAATGTAGTCAGTAAAACGGTAGTGGAAAGTTCACATAGCAATAGGCTTCCTGATAATTTTGTATCTAGGCTGGAGATTGACTTTTAGGATGGGATCAATCTTTAGAAATATTGGATAACTGGTTTGAATAATGTCCTTTTTACCCAGCCAGTACTGTTGTGTAATGGTCAAAATATAGCTATGCCTAATTAATGTATCATTCCATAACACGGTATTTTTCTATTAACATATTTACATCTTTCTGTTAATTGGGTGCGTCCTTTGAAAGTTCTTCTGGCAGAAGTGCCTGCAGAGTAGAAAGTTATAAGCATATATTTCATCTTCATTTGTAAAGTCTCGGGGGAAGACATTTGGTATGAAATATTAAATAAGTATGAAATCCCCTGCTGTTTCCTTTAAAATGTATTTCTTGAATTACATGAATTACTCTAAAATTGGTGTGTTTTTTTCGAAGCACCAGTACACCCATACAAACCTTTACTGTGACCATTACACCTACCTTTATGGTCACCCCTCCAAAAAACTTTAGGTGTTTCCACTGAAGGTTACTGTTAATGCTACAGCATTCAAGACATCTTAGGAAATTGTGAAAAGGTTAGGAGCCTTGTGAGAAGGTTTGATGCATTTGGTAAGGATGGTCTATAGTAGCCTTCACAGAGCCCCGACCCAATCCCCTTTGAACACCTATTGCTGACCAGGCTCTCATGACCAAAATCAGTACTTGGGAGAATGAGCACAAATTCCTATGTACACATTCTGGGTGGGCAGAAGTGGGTGCATCAACTCCATATTGATGTGCTTGGTTTTGGAATGGGATATCCAATAATCTTTTAAAGCTGTGATGATCATTTACTCAAAACTTTGGGCCATATGGTATAAAAGTAATTTTAGAAAAAAATGGAAATTCCTCAATTTATCAAAAGGCAACATCCCCAGATGTGAGAACATTGAAAAAGGACATACAGATTTGGGGACTTTTCAGGCCAATTGAGTTCCAGATTAAAAAGTTTCTTTCATATCTTGGAGTCCCCAATGGAGAGAGAGACTGAAGTCCCAGTTTTCCTCACGGGCTAATGGAGACTTTAACGCTTTGGTTCTTTTCCACATTGGAGCATAGTGGTAAAGAAAGAAGCAGGGAACTCGGTCTGAGATATATCACCTCTATAGTTCTTGTGAAAGTGACCAGAATCGGCCTACTAACATATATTCATTAGTAGAATATTAGTGTAGGGGGTATCTGTATGTTAATAAAGAAGCCTGTATATGATTCTTCTGGATAACAAGTAACAATTTCATCTTGTGCAATTATTTCCTAATGACTTGTTTTCTCTCTTTTTTACAAAGACTGGCCTTACCCCTCTCCATGTAGCTGTCTATCACAATCACCTTAACATAGTACGTCTTCTATTAAATAAAGGAGCATCTCCACATTGTACAGCACGGGTAAGTCCATTTACATGCAATACGTATTCACCATATTGTAATGACCAGCAGCTCATGGGTCAGTATATAATCATAAACTAAAACAGGCAGTAAGATGAGCTTAAAGTTATAGCCAGCTAACTCCAGGTACAGGACATGTAAAACTCACAAAGGACCAGCACCCAATATTGATGGTTTAAAATTTGTACTGTGTTTTATGATGCCTAGTTGTCTTAAAGTCACATTGGGTTTAAACTTTAGAGATCTGCATTATTATTTGCAAATAAACCCAGTAAACTTTAGGAACGTTATGGTAATGCTAGGCAAGGAGTAATTAATAAGCCCTAGTTAAATGTCTGCCTGTCCAAGCAAAGAAACCTTTTGCATATAATTAACCATCCCACATATATTAGATTTTGAGAGCAACTACTCCTTAGTTAAACTATTTTTTGTTGTTTGAATGGTATCAGATACCTGTGTCTTTCAATGGATAAAGACAACGAGTTTTCTTGGAGTCTATTAACTGACATGCCTCCGCATTTATAGTCATGGTTTTAGAACTAATTGATACAAAATTGAGGCATGCTGGTAGTAGAAGGGGTTATCCTGGGCTAGACTAAAAGTTTTATTTTCAACAGTGTTTAATCTTTGTGAAGGTGCAAGATAACCTAGGGGTATGTTCCTGTGTTCCTCTATAAAAATATTTTATATGTTTTTTGGCAGAATGGATACACACCTTTGCACATGGCAGTAAAGCAGCGTTCAGTTGACACAGCACGGGCCCTGCTGCAGTTTGGTGCAACGTGTAATGCACAGTCCCTACAAGGCGTCACTCCCTTACATCTTGCTTCTCAGGAGGGTCATGTGGACATGGTGACATTGCTACTCAGCAAGCAAGGAAATGTGCACCTTGGTAACAAGGTAATGAAGCATGTGTTATAGTCCAATACTAGACGAGGAACTGGAGAGTATGCTGGAATGCTAGAAAAAATATACTATACTTATATATTATATACTATATATATAAATATATATTATACTACTTATATAATACTAGAAATTAAAAGTACAATTTAGACATTAAATAATAAAGGATATAGGAGAGGTTTGTCTCTTAACAATAACCTAGCTGCTACTCATACAATTGTAATGCTTAATGTAATCTCAGCAGCAACCGTGGTCTTTGACCCATAATACTGAAGATGAACCGTTATCCTGAACTCAACTTAAACATACTAACAAATGACCTTAACCCCCCTATTATATATTTTATATTATATATAATTATATATACCGGTATTATATAAAGATTTCTTTGTATTGGACTCAATACAACTATTTTGTATTGAATCGAAAACCGCCACTCCTCCCGTCCGCACCAATGCATGCACCAACATCACTGGGAAACCCCAGGGATGGTCTCTGCAGTCACCGGCTGAAGATCGGAGGAAGAAGACATGTCCTAAAAAGCTGCAGGGACCAGCAGGACACCAGGGGACAACAATGGAAAGATAAGTGTTTTTTTTAATGTTTTTAGCGACCCCGTGTCACACTCGGGACCAGTAGGGGGGTTAATAAAACCTTAAAACCTACTATTGCCCATGTAGCACTCACACCCATAGGAGCAGATGAATTTCAGCAGTCAGTCTATTAATATAGTCCAGTGTTTTTCAACCTTTTTTGAGCCACGCCACATTTTTTACATTGATAAAGTCCTGCGGCACACCACAAATCAAAAATGTTACAAAATGACACTCTGTAGCTAATTCTCTAAAAATATACAAGGCAACTAAGCTACCTGCTGCCACACACTGACATGGATGAGTATTACATTACTCTGCCAGTCACTACAACACAGACACTCAACAATGGTAATTGGATAATTTCTCACAGTACACCTTAAGATCCTTCACGGCACACTAGTGGTTGAAAATCACTGATATAGTCCATGGGTTAATTGAGAATCAAAGAACTAGAGTGAGGGGTAAGTATCTTGGATGAAGTCATTGACAAACTCTCCCTAGTCAACCTTTTCTTTTTTCTTTAGCAAACTGCCAAAATCTTATCTCAACATCCAAGGCTGGTTATCCACTTCCTTGATATCCCACCCTTAAAAGTGCCAAAAAATGAGTATCTTTGCAGGATTCTGTCTTCTAGCATCTACTGGTGGACATTCTTACCCAAAAGGGAGAATCGTTCTTGTTCAGGAATCCAAAAGACCCCGGCCCCACAGCAAACTAAGCCCTGGTCAGGGTAGGCAACACAGGCCCCCCAGCTGACAGACTCATAGCTAACTGACTCTGGAGATCCTCAGATATTTTTCTTTTGTAAAACACCACCCTCCACAAACATCAGTAATAATGATTGGCCACATGGACAAACATCCTTTCCCCATAATTTATCTTGCCTTCCACTATAAACAGTTAAAGAAGGGGCAGCCAAGCAACATGTAAAAACTCCCCTGGGGGTACATTACCCTAAATCTCTGACAGCCTACAACTACGACCTAATAAGAGGGTTTTTAGTTTAGGTTAGGGACAGATCCTCTAATAAAGGTTCCCTACTCTTAGCCTACTCTTAGGAGCCAAATCTTGGCACAGAAAGTGATCTGTATGGTAACAGATGTTTTAAATGAAATGTGATAACAACTAAATACATGATTCTCACCATTTGCAGAGCTGTCTCACTCCGCTCCACCTGGCATGTCAAGAGGGTCACCTAAACATAGCAGAACAATTGGTGTCCCATGATGCCTCAGTTGGTGCTGAAACACGGGTAAGTTCATTACATAAGGAAATGTTAACCAATGGCTCTATTTCTTTTAAAATATAGCATATGTGCTGTAATCTAGCCTCTTAGTGGTTTCCTCTTACTTGTAAACCACTAGCCATTTAATTGGTTACTAGTGTAGGCCACCATCAGTAACCATCCATTAGACTTAAAGCGGGAACCTTCTGCTTGCTATTCTGTTGGTTGAATTATACGCTACAGCTGATGATTTTCATATATGCTGTATTACGTTGTAAAAGAACTGTCTAAGTAAAAGTACAGTACAATAGATTTACAGATTCCTATATGTTGTTGCTTCATCCATCTGAAAAGTACATTTATTATGTACTGGTACAGAGAGGGTGAATAAGACAGTTTGTGTCTGGTGAATCAGTTTAGGAGCTATCAGATCACAATAAAATATCTCTAAAGTTGGTCTACGTCTCCTTCACCCTATCTGTATTAGAATAGACTGGTCACCAACCTCCAGAGGAATCAAATACAAACCTTCTGGCAGGCAAAACAGCTTCTACGTAAGCTTTTTTCTGTGTATTTATTTGCGTGTCTGTAGCTGAGTTTAAATATGGGCCTTAGGGTATATGTCAGATTATTGACTCTGCCGATAGTGACACGCCGCCAGCAACAGAATTAGGAGAGGACTTCACTTACCTTAATTGTATTGTGCCCTTGCTGACTTACTTGCAAGAAAGCAAAATCTCTCCGGTATGACTGGCAAGGAAGTGACTTCATATGAAAAGGTAACCGGTTTGTTAGCAGTGCTGTCCCTGGCAAGTCGCTGATTTTAGCAAACTTTATTATAATGTAATCAGTGTCCAATATAGTTGTTTATAGAGTATTTAATGTACACTAATCTTGACCTGTCACCTGTGCTTTCATCACCTATGATTATTCTTTTCTTATAGATGGGCTTCACTCCCCTACACGTTGCCTGTCATTATGGCAACATCAAGCTGGTAAAGTTTCTTCTACAACATCAAGCCAATGTAAATGCTACCACCAAGGTGAGCAATGAATGTTTGGTCTGACTGCATTGAAGGTTTGTCTTCAGCATCCAAGGTTTTGCGGTATTTTATTAATTGTTCAAACACCATTGGCTTCTGTTACTAAAGAATGTGTATTATTGGCATTGTATTAATATATGATAACTATGGTTAATAGATTGAGGTCACATTGGGGTCAAGAAGTAGTCAAATTTGAGGCCATTAATATATTCATCCTTTTTATAGTGAAAGCTAGGTCTTTTGTAGCTTATGTATTTTCCGTCCCATTGATTGTAAGAGACCTTCATGCACTTTGAAGGATTAGTGCAGGATTAAGACAGATGTATCTCTCTCAGTCTAGAATTGTATGTATTATAGAACATACATCACTTGTTTCAAATAGTCCTGTTTTTTACTATGCATTTTGCTGTTTATGTTTTTGTATATATGGGCTGGTGAAAAGGCTGTAGTATGTGAAAAAATGATATACAAATTTTAGTACATCGCCTATGTGTAAAAAAGCACCTCATTACCCCTCCAAAAAATGAATTGAAGTCTTGTGCACACTCTTTTCCATGTTTTCACACATACAAGTAAACTGGATTGCAAAAGTAGCTCAGAGTACTTTGATGCAGATCAGAGGTGGTCAGAGTCAGCCATGAAGGAGGATCTTGAAAGATTCTAAAATTCTATCTCAATGTATCTGAAAGCGTGCCGAATTTGCCTATCTACACAACCACAAATGCAGTTAACCTAAAGATGAGTTGTGATTTTTCTACAGTTGGGTTTCACTCCTCTCCATCAAGCAGCTCAGCAGGGACACACAGACATTGTCACGCATCTATTGAAGAATGGAGCTTGTCCCAACCAGGCTAGCATGGTGAGAGCGGCCAGTCACCTCATGTCCTGTCAATATGTCCTGTCTTATGTCTGTCTCACAAGCTGTCTTCTAGTTCAGTTGTTATGGCCTCTTGTGGTCTGTCACTTATTTTGACTGTCACTGTATTTTATCACCCTGTCCTGTTTTTTCTTTGTTGCCCGTCTTGCCTTCTGTCACTCTGCTTCGTCACCCATCAACTGCTTCTTCTTGGCCTCTCATGCCCCATTCTTCTCCCCATTGCCCTGTTGCACCTTCCTGTGCCCTCGCCTCTGCAGAATGGAATCACCCCGTTGGCAATTGCAAAGCGACTAGGATACATCTCAGTGACAGATGTTCTGAGTCTGGTGACAGACGGACCCCAGATACAGGTGAGTCACAAGTGGGGAGCTAACTTACATTGGCTGGAGAAAGGGGGAAATCTACGGGGTCAGGTGAGTGACATGTGGAAGTGGTTGGAGATTTGTGGGAATTAAGCAGCAGGTTGGTATAAGGCCATGGGGTAAATTAAATTGTAAGCACCCAGTACAAATCAATCCATAGTGGGTATAGCTGTAATTATATGACATTAGCTTACTATCTATCATCTGCCTGCCAGTTTTCACATCAACACTGAGGAAGTTTACAGATCTGAGAAAGGTTACAGAAAAGAAAAGTTACAGACAAATTTACAGGCTGATTTTGAAAAGAAATCTTTTTTAACATGCTCTACGGTATGGTAGAACATATGTTCTACATACTAACTTTAACAATCTACATAATAATTTGTATGTTCCATATACTAAATGTAAGCCCGATTTACGTTAAAATCTTTTTGATTGCTTTGGGCCTCCATTACCTAGCAGAACAAGAGAGCCATGCTAATAGTTAAGAAGTATTTATATAAATATGGAAATCCCAGGATAAGAAGCCAACATGTTTTGGGGGCATCGTGCTGATTTGAATAAAGTGATGGACTTGTGAGGGTTGATTCAACTGAGAAGTAAGTTGGTTGCTTTGCCCATCTCCAAGATGCACCATTCAAACCTGCACTTCAAGCCCTGATGAAGCAGGACTAACCCCTGAAACATGCTGGCTTAATAACTTCGGACTTCAATGATATTATAAATAAATTTGAGTGTTGTTGTTTTTTACCTTCCAGTATTTGCTGAAGGAAAGCCCATCCATGTTAGAGAGCTACCTAACTACCTAAACTAACTTTGAATTAGTTAAGTAATTAGGATTAGCAAGTAATACCTTACTTCTGGCCACACAGTTATATTTGTGTATCCATCTTATATTATTTTATTGATTGGGAGCCACAAATACACAAGTAAATCCTAAAGATTCTATATATCTGTTAAATGATTTTGTTCCGAAGATAGAAAATAGTTGTATGATGCATTTACTTATGCAGACCTTCAATAATATCTTTTGCCAATAAACATTAGCACATTGCATGTAAATCAACACATCTGTATAATATATTCCCACAATTAATCCATTGGCTTCAGACAATGATACCAGACTGCATATAATTCAATTACATCAGAAGGCTACAGATTGCTAAAATCAAGTGTTTTCCATATATTTGAACATGATACCCAAATATCTCATTGCTGTTGATGATCTGTAGTAAAGAAGTGGCCATGTAGATCAATATATCGGCTTCAGTGCATACTTTGCACAGCAGTAGGTAGTTGAAGCTATTTGATATATCCACGGGCCCCTCTTTGTTGGAATGAGTGCTCTAAAGGAGCAGGTAGATGCTAAGGGACTGAATATGGGAGTCTATAACTTGCTGCATGTAGGAAGAGGTCTATTTGGAAACAATGACACCTTTTTCATAATTACAACAATAATAAAGTGACAATAGGGTTAAGATAGCAATGAAAACAGACTGAGGTTCTAACTTTTCCTGAAATTTGCAAAATGGATAAATATTTTGGCTTTAGATACTTAAAATTTTCCAAATGAAACAAGTACATAGATACCCCCTTATATGCGGTAAGGATATTAATTTATCAAAACTTAACTTCAGGCAGAAAAAAAACCCTTAGTTATATATTAATTCTGAAATAATAAAATGAATTTGTAATTTTAACCACCTTAATACATTTTTTATACTTCTACTATAATTCTTGCATGGCAGCTCTTGGACTGCGAAATAGAGCACTATGAGGGTTTTTATGTTTTGCCCATCATTGTTTTTGAACATGGTAGCAGGATAAGAAGAGCAGAGAGATAACTTGATCAATGGGCTGATACTCCTTCCTTTTCTAGCATTTGGCATGGACTTGCACCAGGCTGTATTTCTTAACTTAAGTGTATTCTGCAGAGAGATCCAGGATCTCGTAGGGGTGCATGGATCACAAGACTGGCTGAAAAGAATTACATATCCTCAGACAAATAAAGTAATTTATGTTTTAGTAGTTTTCCTGGCCTTCTAAAATGCTGGCAGGGTTAACATTATCTAATATGATTTGGTAACAGTAGGGGGATAATGGTGGGACATTGGCTGAGGTCAGAAGTCAATGGGCTGAAGGGCTAGTTGGGAGAGATCAGTGTATGACTTTGTCTCTCCCACAGCTAGCCAACGAAAGGCACAGAATGAGCTTTCCTGAAACAGTGGACGAGATGCTGGATGTGTCAGAGGATGAAGGTGAGAGATGCCTTTCTGTCTCATGCATAACATATGTTTACCCCTAATCTTCTCCTCTATTACAATGTTAGACAGCCTGTGGCCTGCCGTCTGTTGAAGGGCTACAAATCCTAGCCTAATGACACAAAATCCTTGGATGTGTAGGCTTAGCAAAGTTTCCTACATCCATCCTACGTGTCACATTTCCATCTAAGTTGTCTCTTGACATAGCTGCAACAAAGTCCTTTAATGACTACGGTTCCTAACGACAGATCTATACCTATTCTCTGTAGTAGGTAGTCACATTCAACTGAACTTATTCTTGTAATGTTGAAAGCATTTCATGGCGTTCCAAGAAACTTGGAACATAATGTAGCTTTCCAAGCTACTTCTAGTCCATTTGAATATGACTACCTACTTCTTCCTATACAATGATAGTGACCTAGCTATATAGCCGTATACCTATTCTTGTTAATCAGAATGTCCCTATGTCTGTCTGATGATTAAATATCCTATCAGACCAGCTAGCTCACAGTTCAATTAATGAAAGCTTGCACTATTTTTAAGAGAATACTGAGCTGGAAGTGTACGAATTTGCACAATATTAGTGTGAGGTCCACAGGCTGCCTTATTCCTTCCCTGTTCCCCCTTGTCACTTTGTATTTCTCTGGTTCTGGATCCCCTTTCCCAATAGTTTCTGATCTCAGAGTCTGCTCCCCCTTACTTTACCACTTGGCCTGGGCCTTGGATAAAACTGTGGCTCTTCTTACTTTCTAGGAACCCCCCACCTGCCTCTACATGGTAGGAACTGCGGCAATTTTGACCCCCACGAACCTCATAACAATCCAGCCATTCAGCTTCTTCATCCCATTAGTCTTGTCTCAGCTGACCCAAACCAAAGCATGTCATTGACATCTAATATGTAACCTATTAACTACTCTATTAACTTCTCATCACACAGAGTAGCTCACCTTAATATGTATTATCCATTATTATTGCATTAAAGGGATACAAAGCATCTAAAAGATTTGAATTGCATTAATTTTTTTTTCTTACATAGCTCTAATGCGGCCATTATTATTCCTAAATTCAAAACTTAAATCACCACTTCATTAATAGGTAACTCAAACATCAGTGATTCCATTGTATTTTAATACAATATTATTACAGATAAAGTCACTTGCATGTGTTCAGTCGTAATTCCATTAGCAAGTTGAATTAGGAGATGAATTTTTTCAGCATTAGCAACATAAGGAATATTTTTTTATCAGGATGGCCACTTAGGGTATCTCAAGTGTGGCACAATTTGGTCACTAGAGATGATCTGCCCATTTACAAGCTGTTCCCAAAGACCAAAAGATCTACTTGGATACTGTACAAAAGTGATAAAGTGGTCGTATGACCATGTATGTACATCTTAAGTTTCAATGGATAGATGCACAGCTACCCAATGGGTTTTTTTAATTCAAAAAGTTAATTTCCAAAAGTAATATTTCTAATTTACACTAATTAACATGGAGAATTTGCCTTGCCTTGGATTTACTTGGACTTTTTACGATTAGCCATACAGATAAAGTGTTTCAGAATCCAGTGAAGGTGTCACATTTTCCATTTTATCAAAATTTGGTCTTTTTGCCAAACAAGAATTGTTTCATGTACAGTATTTTGTTGCACTTAAATACTGGATCGCTGGGGAGTTTAGAATCCTTTCCGTTGCTCTATAAACTGCTAATGAGATGATGAATATTTACAGCATTGTATAAACACAAGTAATTAAAGTTTCAATGAAAGATAATTAGCATTCATTTACATCTCAAGTATTTACACCAGTGAATCTGGTTACTGTTACTTGTTATGTCATTAGGCCTCCTATTTAATAGTAAGAACAGGCTTATTCTTTAGGAATACAAAAATAATACTGAACGCTAATAATAGAGATGTTAGGAAGAGTGAACAATACCATTTTAATGCAAAACCCTTTTAATGCCTTCCTCTTGATCAACTACGTCCATAGGGTTTTTATTTTCCCCAGTGGTTGATTTTGATGGACGTATTGTCTTTTTTCAACCTCACTAACTATATAACAATGTTTTTTTGAATTGACAGTATATCATACTATATTAAACTATATCTATGTCCATAGGGTTTTTATCTGCAATATATTTATTTTCCTAGTGGTTGAACTAGATTATGAACTTTCTTTCTTTCTTTTGTCTATTTTTAACCTTACTATAATAATATGTAACAAACTAAGGCAGTGTAGAAAAGTGATTCTGACTGATTACACTGCACAACAACGATTTTGCTACTGGGAATAACAAATATGATTACATGATATCGAGTGTGCTGATTCCAAATTTGAATTTAGAATTTGCCTATCACGTACAGATTTTAGGTTATAGGCGTGCTATAGCTGTTCAAATGGTTGGTAATTGGGTGATGTATTTTTACATGGAAACATTATAACAGTTGCAGATACCACTATGTCTGCTGCCTCAGCTGAATCACTCTCCCTGTTGGCATGCATGTTCTAGCAGCGGCTGGGCATATCTGGGCAAGTCAGTGAGCGGACGACAGAACTAGGTATATAAGGTGAGATCTAGTAAGAGCTTGTCGCCAGTGCCAAACCATCCTATTGGATAGTACAGCTTGGCCATAGTGAGTCTGTTTTGAGCTAAAGATTGGCACAGCCATGTTAATAAACCGGACAATTTTTGGTACATTTGTGGCAAATATACCCCGTGTGATCAACACAAGAACCTAACCAAGAGGGTTAGATTTGCTTACAAGTATTACTTTGGATGTGAAATTGGAGATAGGACAGCACCTCATATATGCTGTCAGGTTTGGTACGTTGGCGTAACACAATGGTTGAATGGGAAAAGGAATAAAATGCCTTCTGCTGTGCCTATGGTTTGCCGTGAGGCAAAAGACCACCACTGGGACTGCTACTTCTGTATGAGTAAAATTGCCGGGTTTTCGAAGAAGACTAAATCAAAAATCATCTATCCCGATTGTGAATCTGCTATAAAGCACGAGTGGTCTGATGATGGAGTTAGGCTGCGAATACATACCAGAGCAGTGGAGATTGTTCATAGACTCGAGCAAAACAAGTTTGAAAGCTGTATTGCTGCATCAAGGTAACAAAAAAACCTTCTGTTCCTCTTGCTCATGCCGAGGGAATGAAAGAGACCTATGAATCCATGGAGGTCATTTTGAAAATAAATAACTATTCAGAACACAAGTGGAACGTTTGTGGTGACCTGAAGGTGGTGGTACTCCTTCTTGGCCTGCAATTGGGATATACAAAATATATGTGCTTTCTGTGCCTGTGGAACAGTTGTGATGACAGCAACCATTACAAAGTGAAAGAATGGCCACCCAGACCTGAACCCACTGTTGGCCAGTACAACGTGGAGCATAAATCACTCATTGATCCACAGAAAGTTTACCTTCCACCACTTCATATTAAACTTGGATTATTGAAAACATTTGTGGTTGCAATGGATCGTGAGGGTATGGTTTGGTTATCAGTATCTGAAGGACAAGTTTGGAAAAGTTATAACAGATGCTGAAAGCAGGCATTTTTGTTGGTCCCTATATCCGCAATTTGATGCGTGATGCCACATTCAGAGACAAACTCAACCCACTTGAACTTGCTGCTTGGGATTCATTTATACTCTTCTAGGTATCAGCTAGGCCATTTTCTGCATTGGGACGGACATGTCTTAGTTAATTAATTTGATATTGTGGATATAATATGGCTGTTTTATGTTCTGTGATGACTGGAACCTATACTGTGTTAAAGACTTCTCCCCAACCTGACCCCTACTGCCACACTGCACTTTATATTCCCTTGGTGCTAGTCACCAAGGAATGCTTCATATAAACCTACCCTAAGAGGAGGATTCAGTACCTTAAACCTTTCTGATTAACGTCTTGTTACCAATGCCTGCCATGGCATCTAATCATGTAACTGTCACCAGTTAATAGCAAGTGTTAACTATTTTTGCTTTTTTCCTCCTTTTGATCTTCTAATTTTTTGTGAGAAGCATCAGTTTAAGAAGAGACACTGTACAGTATTTCAAAAGCAAAAACTGTTTGGGGGTTTTGGATACAGTATGAGAATAGTTAAGTCAATTGTTTTTTCACTGTCTTTTTTTTTTTATATTAGGGGGATTTTTCCCAATGTCCGATTTGTGTTTGGAAGACTTAGGGCCATTTCAGACTTCTAGTGGGCTGCAGTGTTCTTCCATGGGCTCAACTATGGTCAAAACCAGTGTAGATGCAACTTGAAGATTTGTGACACGTACAGCTGTAGTTGGTCTGCTACTCCTAGACACATAGCAGCAGTTTGCAGAAAACCACATCGTTTTACATCATGAGTCTGATGGAGCCCTCATTGACCTGGAAACATAACAAGAATTTATAGTTCTGGGTACAACTTTACCATTTTTGGATCACCCAAAACTTTTTGTCCCAACTTTTTGTCACTAGGACATTAGGAGAGTGTGGACCCCCTGACAGGTGGTCTAACCTTTTTCTGCGCTATCCAAAACCCCATAGAAATATACATTAATATAGTATAGGATTTAATCCCCATTTTTGTTGATTTTAAATAGGTGGTGGCATTAAAGTCCTTTACACAAGTTGTGTGGCTCTATATGTTTTTAGGGTGTGGCATCTGTTGAATACTATCTAGTTCAATCCCCCCAAAATGTATTAGGTTGTATAGTACAGATGAATTCATAGCTAGAGATTTTAGTTCATATATAGAAAATATTTATTAGTTAAATATAGAATATTAGGAGTAAAAGTATTAGGAAAAGTGTATTAGGAAGTATCTAGCAACACACGAGTTTAGGGTAGATCAAATCTGTCTGTGTTTCATATATGAAACTGAATTTTAATAAAATAACCCTAATAACATATTTCACAATTCAGAGACACAATTCAAATACCAATGTCCCATTGACATAACCTTCATGAGTTTTATTATAAATTAAGTGTAGTACATCTGTAAATATTCACAGTTTAATTTCTCTGCACCATCCCATTATTATTTGTTATTTATGAATTTCTAAATTTTATTAATAGGGACCATGTTACTATGGTGTGCGAATTAAGCCTAATAAATCAATACAGTTTCATGCTTTATCTGTAATATGACGTGAATCATCCAATTTGCCCTGTAGACTCATTAACATAAATTTACATATCATTAACATACCGCAATACTACAAGCCTCGACTTCTATGTGAGTCATTGCTGCAAATTGTTTTAGATATCTGTGCTTTGTGTGTTGGCGTGTGTTTTTTTTTTTATGCACGTGTGCATGTTTTAGAGCATCCGTTCTCAGTCTGTGTTATTTGTATGTGTTGCTTTTCTTTAAAAATCTAAACCACAAACACACATTTGCAAGTGTATACTGATACTTAATAGGTCTTTATTTAATACCAACACATAAAAAAAGCAATGGTGTGCAAAGACCTAGCTTAGCCAATCAAAAAGCATTTTTGAGATAGTGTGATCAAGCCAATGATTGGAGGCTTTTGATTGGCTGCCCTGGGCTGCTGCACTTTGCACATTGCTTTTCTGTTTATTAGATAAAGCCTGTGGTGTTTGTGTGCGACTCACATAGGGGATTTCCATAAACACTATATATGCTACCTTAGGTGCTGTCTCTTTATTACCTTTATGCTGTTTCCTAGGGGAGGAGCCACCAGATTTAAGACCCCCTCCGGGGCCCAGAGAGCGGGACGAAGATACAGACATGGAATTCTTACCTAAACTTGACCAGGGGTAATAAAATATATAATGTATCAATGTGTCCCCTCTTTTATTCCTTAGAGCAGGCATGTCCAAAGTCCAGCCCGGGGGCCAATTGCATCCTGTGTTCAGATTTCCACTGGACTGCAGCCTCTGTCATAATATCAATAATATGCGGCCCGCCAGCACTGTTGACCACAGCATAAAATACACGCGTACAAAAAAGCTATTTTAAATTTCATTAGAGTTGATAATCTGCCTTGCAATTATCAGCCCGCTACTCGGCGGGCATAATCGGCAGGACAGGATTCCCCATGTGGGCACAGGGAATCCCCTATGTCATGATAGTGGGGGTGTGCTGTGTGGGACCTGCACGGACCACGCCCACTCTGATTCCAAGAAGGTGCTCTGCACGGAGCCCGCACTGACACCGGACTCCTTGCACAGGGAATCCCTCACGTCACCCTGGTGGGCTTGTGCTGTGCAGGACCCGTGCAGACCACGCCCATACTAACCCTAAGTACTTGCTGAATGGTCAGCCCCCACACATTTTCACCTCACCAAATCTGGCCCTCTTTGCAAAAATTTCGGACACCCCTGCCTTAGAGCTATTTTAGTGTTGTGGCTGGCTGCAGCTTTCTACCATTGACTTAACCACACACCCATCATCCAATTAACCTAACTGGAGTGGTTGGGACTTATATCTTGGTATGTGGTTGCAATGGATGGCTGTGCAGGTCCTAAATGCAACAAGTCCCTTCCGCCCACTTGCTTGCTTTTCAGAATTTGGAGGAAGAACCAAACTGCAACCGCACTCAGCCTTACTTAACTGCATGACAAACCCTGCAGTTGACACCAGAAATCACATAATAGTTGAATGGGGACATCTGGGAGGTGCTAACTGCACAGTTTTTGACAACAAGTCTGAAATGGATCTTATTTTTGTTTTATTGATTAACATGTGATGTTATTTCTTTTTTTTAGCAGGGTGGGGTCACCTACATTGCCCAGAATTCCTTGTGTCACCCCGGAAACAGTGGCATTTAAAAAAGAAGAGGATGAACCGGTAACTGTTCCTTAAATATATTAAGTAGCAGGAGAAATTCTATATTACCAAGTTTTTTCTTGAACTGAAGTAGAATTATGGTAAAAATTCAAAATTTGCTTTGTGATTTCACCCTCATACAGACCATCCTCTCTTTTTTGCAAACCTTGCAGGCGGAAAATTTGTTCTGCCAAAAATGTAATGCTCAATATTAAAAGAGTGTTTGTATACAGAGGGAGTATATGTATTAAGGAGGTAGTTGGTGGCTTTTTCTGTTCTAATGATACCCCAGCAGTTATAGACACATGAGTTCACTGAATCAATGTCACCAATAGTCACCAATGCCCTCATCGGCACTCCCATCTTTTTCTGGGTTGAGGCTGGCCCAGAATGATTGAACTCCCATACATGTGCAGCTCAGCGTATAATATAAAGCAGTATTGGTAGAAGATAGGCAGGGCTGCCTTTGGTTTGGGGACAAGGCGTATCTCTGGCCCCAATCAAAAGAGCTTGAATTTTGCAAAGCTTAAACTTTTAGACACGGGAGGGTCTAGGAAGTTTACCTAGTATGGGGCCCAGAGATTTCTGATGGTGGCCCTGGAGACAGGTAAGAGATAATTATTGTAGAAGACACACAGTATCCTCCTTCTTCAAAGAAAAAGTCCAGCAAGCAAGTAATTATTAATGTTAGTCATCATGATTTTGGACAATAAACATCCTAATTGGCACATTTCTTGGTGATCGGGTTTTGGTATTTGAGTTAACCCTATGGCCTTTATAGTCTTATTAAATTCATTTTTCCCCTGGCAGGTTGTTGTATCTTGTTTACACACAGGGAATTTATGAAATGATGTGGATTACTTCTATCTGGGAATTGTTGGTCATGAACTTGATTAGTGTTGTAACCATTGTACCCTCTATGCACTTGAAGACACATGGAGTGCCAAGCTCCTAGAGGGTCTACTAGTGATTGTATATGCCTAGCTCTGCCCATTACAAAGCACAACAACGATAATAAGCAAAACTGTGAAGGTTAGTTGCCATGAAATTCCCAGTTTGCTGTACACACTTACGGTGCTTAGAATTGCAAATTCTATTGATTTAAAAGGATCATCTGGGACAGAGTTTGCAACAAGGGGTCCAGATCTCTGGAGGGGCTTTACAGTTCTGGAAATGTATATACTACATACATTCTACATACATAACTGGAAAATGTTATTGTAACTAACAGGCATGTGCTCTAACTTTGTTCATATCTGTCTTCAGTCATCTAGGGAAATAGATGATGATTCCCAGATTCCCAGCAGTCCAGCGACTGAGACCTCTGACAACATTAGTCCTGTGGCAAGTCCAGTCCACACAGGGTAAGTACAACGAGGACAAACCTAACCATTCAGCTGTGCTTCTACTGCGCATGACCCTGACATGTTCAATGAGAAATACACGTGTTTACAGGTTACCTATATAAATGATAGGCTGGAACTGTGTCTCTATTGTGTACCACCAAAAAATATGGCTCTGTTATAAAATAATTAATGCTTTGTAAAAGTTATACAACATACTAGTTTATAAATTTAATTATTTACTATTGAACTTTACTATGTTAGACCACCATGACTAAGTGTCCAAATATCCCTTCTTTTGGCTGCCGTTATACTGGTATATATAGGTTATAGTTTGCCAATGGCCTAAAGCTGCAGTGTACAATAATACCATCGTCTTATGTATGTTACATTTTCGAAGCCCATTCTCTCAGGTGAAATTCCAGTATTAGCACATTGTGGTTTAGCGATTTGCCATTTTGGATGCTAACAAACACTATTGTTTGCTATTAGGAAGAACACATTATGATGATCCCGCTCATCATTCCCACCTTCTCTCTTCATAGAGCAGAACAGTGCTGTCTTTATAGAGCTCGTTCATTGGAAATGATCACTACCAATCTTCCCAGGGGCTATAACTGAGTTCTGTTCAGAGCTTAAACCCCAACAATCCTCTACCCAACACATGCACACACAGGTACACTATTCTCTTCTGCTTATACTTAAAGAAATCATAAACACAGGGCAATAATGATTTCTTAACTGTACTGAAAAACTGAACTGTCTAAATAATAGAACAAAAGAACATAAATGTATCATAAGAGACACCATTGGTACAACAATGAGCTAACCAGAAACATGTCTGCAGAGACACCCTTTTTACTATAGTGATTCACCCAGAAATTTGCCCACAGACATAATGAGCATAATAAGAAGTATATTGGATGATGTAGGGATGAGCACAGAGAACCAAGAGAGTCCTTAAGAGACATACTGAGACGTACAGTCCTTAACATCTTCCAGAAGCTAAAATATTAGCTATTTATATATTATATTTTGGTGGCCTTGATTGTTATCTTTGATGGTTTCAGGTAGGTTGACCATTACACAAAGGGAATCTGAGGATATATCTAAGCATAGATTATATGCCTTATACATAACAAGAATGGTTTTAATTGCTTCATATAGAGACACTTTTACATGTTTAAACTGCACTATTGGCAAAGGAAATGGAGGCATTAACTGGTTACTAATGTTCTTTCTTGCATGGAACCCTTTGTGTCACAAGGACATTGGGAGGGCTCATCTAATAAACACCACAAAGTGAAAGGAGATAATCAGAAGTAATCTATGCATAAATCTATTAGTGGATAATAATCCTTTTTCTTTAACAAAGATCTTTATTGGTTTTAACAATCGCTGCAATAAAAATTAGACCAGAGACATCAACACTTAAAGGGGGTAGTAACAAAAACAAGGGATAGGGGGATAACGAACTGGAAACAAGTCAGCCAGGAGTGTCACCTCCATGTGTCTATTGACAAATTCCATGGAGTTCTGTTTAGAAGAGGGTTTAACAAGACTCATGGAGCAGTCCTGAGTAGGAGACAAGGCAATATTTATGGAACTACAATGCTGTAGGGATTGAGACGGGAGTCTAGGGCAGGACAAATAGGGGGAAGACCTCATACCATTTTGCTGACAAAGACAGGGTTAAGGAGAAGAGAGGTATGGGAAGAAGGGGGAAATGAACCAAGGAAATGAAGGGAGTTCGAGGGGCAGTCGGCACCTGGGGTACACGAGCCATAGCAGGAGACCCACTCATGGATAATAATCCCTTTTAATGAACACAGACCAAAAAAGATGGATTCTAAATAATTGCACAATACAATTTATTCCTTGCACTATTTTTGTTGATTAAGCCCAATAGATTTATATTATTATGGTGTAAATAAATGGCAAAGATTTTATTCCAACCTGCCAGGTTGTATTACCAGCATTTCACAAGGATTGCCTACAAAATATTAAAAAATGAGAACTTTTGTGCACAAACTTTCTCCTAAGTTTTCTCTGCAGGTACTGTAAAAGCACAGTCTGTAAACTCCTAACAGGCTTAGTGGGGGCTCATGCTGCATAAACTAACAGCCAAACAAATGCTGCCACAGATGGTGTTTTGATACACAGAAATCGGTAGCTGACATAAATCTGGTGTATAAATATTTGTTGGATGAGTAAGAAGTAGATTATGTAAGGAATATTCATGGAAAAATTAAGTAACATTTTAATTGTAGCATGCCGAGATCAATGTGACACATTGCCAATAACATCTATATTCTCCTATTTATAAATTCAGAAGGTATATGCATACATTTATCTGTACTGTATGTATTTAAATATGTATATATATGAACTAATATGCAGTCTTTGCTGTGGTTCTATGTCAAGTCACTCTAATATATTTATTTTGCAGGTTCTTAGTCAGTTTTATGGTAGATGCCCGAGGTGGCTCCATGCGTGGAAGTCGTCACAATGGTCTGCGGGTTATTATCCCACCACGAACTTGTGCAGCACCTACACGCATTACCTGCCGCCTTGTGAAACCGCAAAAGCTTAATAACCCTCCACCGCTGGGTGAAGAAGAAGGATTGACCAGCAGGATAATTGCCCTGGGTCCTACTGGAGCCCAATTCCTAAGGTAAGAGAAACAGCTACTACCAGCTACAAAAAAGAAAAGTTTGATGTTTGATTTCTTGTGTTTTTTTATCCCCCAAAATTCTTCTAATATTGAGTTCTGCCTTGTTCACACTAGATATAATTGTTTTATGGGCCTATTTAGTAAAAAAGTCATAAACAAAAAAATATTTTGCACATTTTTGTTCTCCACTTTTAGAAGCTTAAATTCTCTTACACATATCAGGTTAACTTTAATAACTAATATGAACAGACACCAGCATTACCTTCCCACATATTGAAGAAACTGTTAACCTTATTATGTCAAACCATCTGCACTCATTATTATAGTCTAGTACATCTTCTATGGTCAGCATGTGATAAAACAGGGACAGATTAAGATATCAGAGGGTATTAGACATTGATTTGATATATGGTCAGGATGTGATAAAACAGGGACAGATTAAGATACCAGAGGGTATTAGTTAGACATTGATTTGATATATACAAGCTACATTAAAATTATACTTTGTGGTAAAATTAATAAAGTGGCTGTTATAATCACCATACAGTGAATCAATGAATAATGCTCAATATTATTTAAGGGACCTCTACATTCTTACAAATTTTTGTTGGGGTGTGATGCACAGTCCCCGAATTGCATCCAGGCACTACATGAAACACCCGACCCTCAAGGCACTGCACTCCATGTATCACACATTTGCTGTATTGTAATGTGTTGGGGGAAAAAAAAGACAAGAATGTTTTTGCTGTGTGGACTATCACTGATGACCACAGAAACGGTACCACAATGGCCCTTAAAGCAACAAATCAAATAGCGAATGGTAATATTACATTTAGGTGTAAATAATGCCCATATTGCCCACAGATTAGTTTGATATATTCTTGGTCTAGTCTGAGTACCATGAGATTCAGTATACAAATTTTACCACTTCGCCCAATAATTATATCAATAAGTTACATGGGGGGCCTAAAATAAAGTAATTAACAGTGAACGGCACTAAACTATATAACTACACCAAAACATTTCTATCATTACCAAGTATGTCCTGTCTTATACACTATTTGTCGTGCAGCCCGGTGGTGGTGGAGATACCGCATTTTTCATCAGTGGGACGTGGTGACAGAGAACTGGTCATACTGCGCAGTGATAATGGGTCGGTGTGGAAGGAACATCAGAACCGCTATGGGAAGGAATATTTAGAAGAAGCCCTAAGTGGCATGGATGAAGGTAAACAGTCCACAGTGGAGATCAGTTCAAACTTGTTTGTAGTTTTTAATCTACTGCTGTATGTTGAACATTTTGTTTTTATTACTGTAATTTGTGTCAACATATTCTTGAACAAACACAACATTCATTTTGTATGGTCAATCCACAGAGTTGGAGAGTGAAGAGGAATTGCACAAGAAGCGCCTTTGCCGTATTGTCACCACAGACTTCCCACTTTACTTTGTGATCATGTCCCGGGTTTGCCAGGACTGTGAACTCATTGGACCAGAAGGGGGAATCTTGAAAAGCCGGTTAGTACCCCAGGTTCAGGCCACATTCCCCCCAACAGCTGTAACCAAGAAAGTGAAGCTGTCCTTACAAGTAAGTGCCCTGTACATATTCATTGTCGAGGAGGAGCTGTTCATTAAGTTCTTTTTGTTATATTGTGTGCTGGAGAAATGTAGAAGCACATAGGAAATGCTTTTTCATGTCTGTTTAGGCTCAGCCCGTGCCAGATGAGCTGGTGTCCCGATTGCTGGGTAACCAAGCAACATTTGGACCCATTGTCACTGTGGAACCAAGGCGCAGGAAATTTCATCGGCCAATTGGACTACGCATACCCCTGCCACCATCTTGGAAAGATAACCCCAGGGACAGTGGGGAAGGAGATACCACTAGTCTCAGACTACTGTGCAGTGTAACAGGTGGGGTAGTAAAATTGTTAAAGGATGTTACTAACCAACAACTAATGTCACTACATCCAAGAAAGTCGCCTCCAAGGTGCTGCCCAACATCTTCTCCATGGTGCATTCAGAACCTTTTCTGTCCCCTTTTATGATTAATTTAACTGCTTTTTGGGTATCTCCATTTCCTGTCTGACACCATCTTAATGGTATGAGTGGTAAAGTACAATTTGCACCTGTTTTATGAGGAAGCTTATTTGAAAAAAAAGAAAAGAAGAGAATACTAATCTTAACCAATTTTTATAGCCACACAAAGGGGATGGGTGCTTTACAAAAAGAAGCAATAAAGCATACAAATACATTTTAGACAATTGTTCACTTCTAACCTTGTTGTAACAGTTTAGAAAAGATCTTTCTCTGTTCTAGCAGAACCATGTCCCCTCTGTACAAAGACAGCTCGGGTTTCATGTATTTGGTGTGGAGGGACTCCAGTGGCCTGCAAAGAGCCTGACCACAACCTTAATATAATACCTTAAGAAAATTCTAATGCCAATTGCACACTAGGTCTTCTTGTTTAACATTGGTACCTGATCTCACAAATGACTTTTTTGGCTGAATGAGAAAGAATCCCCACAGACTGACTCAAAAATCCTGTAAAACGCCTTCTCATGTGAGGATGCTAATGTTAGAGCAAGAAAGATGAAGGAACTGGTTTTGGCATCGGATTCCAAAAAAGCTGTTCCAGGTGTGACGACGAGATGTTCATTAAAGTTTGGTCATATGACAGATTCCTGAACAGTTCTATGCCTCATATTCAAATAACAAAGTACTTTGTATTTTCTTAGTTTTGAATATTTTTCTATTTTTTGAAAGGTGGAACAGCTCCTGCTCAATGGGAAGACATAACTGGAACTACAAAATTATTATATGCCAATGAATGTGCCAACTTTACAACCAACGTCTCTGCCAGGTACATTATTAACTTTCAGAGATTCAGGGTTAGGTTGAAACAAACACCTCTTAGTTGGTAAGAATTAGACAGCAATGTGCAAGAACTTTCCATTGTCTTCTCATTGGAAACAGAATTCATCTTCTTCATCTCTTCATCATCATCTTCATCTTCATCATCTTTATTAACCCCTCTAGTGGTATTCCCGAGTGTGACTCGGGGTGGATTTTCCAGGCAAATATCGGTATTCCCGAGTAACGCTTAGGTTAGCTTTTAACTAAAAAAACCCACTTATCTTGTTCTGTCGCTGTCCCCTGGCGTCCTGCTGGTCCCTGCAGGTCCTGGGGACACGACCTTTCTCCATGATCTCTGGCTGGCGAGTGCAGCGACAATCTCCAGGGTTTCCCGGTGACGTCGGTGCATGTGCCGATGCAGGCGGGAGGATCGGCGACAAATTCAAATAATTTTGTACTTGATTCAATACAAAATAGCTGTCCAATAAAAGAAATATTCATATATTATAATTATATTATTATATTATATATATTATATATGCTACTGTACAATTATATTACGTTTAAATATTTTTTTAACAGATTTTTGGTGTTTTGTTATTTAAAGTTTATTAATAAATTTGGTAAATTTACGAAATCGATGAGTTATGCCTAAGAATTATAGCCTACAATGAAAAATACATTTCCATGCAAAAAATTGTACTGCTTTTTGCATGGAAATTTGGACAGAATTAGGCCGCTAGGGCAGTTAATCATAACCTCTCATTTTTGCTGTTGGTTTTGTGCTGTCATTTAAAACTCATTTTTTTTATTATTTTACAATAATTTAAGAATTTATTAAACTCTAGGTTTTGGCTGTCAGATTGTCCTCGCACTGCAGAGGCTGTTTCCTTTTCCTCCCAGCTATACCGTGAGCTCAGCGCTGTGCCATATACCGCCCGCTTTGTGGTCTTAGCAAAAATGTCAGATGGGCGGGAAGGACGTCTCCGCTGCTATTGCATGACGGGTGATAAACTGGAGAAGACACTGGAACAGCATGAAAATTTCACCGAGGTGGCACGCAGCCGGGACATTGAGGTACATGTGGTTTCTGTCAGTAGACCAAGCATAACATTTACAAAACTTGGAAGCAATGAGTAAAAGTCACACATTAATATCTGAATTTCTGTCAATCCTGATGGATTTAGTTCCATGACACTTTATAAATAACACAGGAACATGTTGTATTGTCCTCAAGCAGCCAAGGGAGATTTGCCCTTGTTACAAATTCACCGTAACATTCTTCACCGCTCCTACCTTAGACAATACCTTAGACTAACATCAGATTTTGTGGGTAGAAATGGCCGTAATGGCTGCTATATTAACACCAACCTTTGGCACCGTATATATATATATATATATCAAACAATATAGGTAGGAAACATCATACATCAATAATTTACTTTAACAAGCTTACAAATACATAATTAGGCATAAATAACAATATTTTTGTGACATTATCTTGAAAGAGAACTTGTAAGCAATGAGGATCTCATCCCTCACGGTTCAATTCCTTGAAGGCTTCATTTTTGGCAAACTCAACACCTAAAGTATGCACCACCATATATCGTTGTCCCCATACCACAGGCTTGAAAATGAAAATCCATACTGGCATACTGGCAGCCCTCCAACAATATCAATCACTTAAAGGTCACCACTTATACTCCAAAATTTTAGGAGACACTGCAATGGTCTCTACCATTGAACAACTATATCACTATCACTGCCATAAAGGACCTTAAAAGCCACCCCTTACATAGACCATCACTTCTCCAAATCCACCACCCCCCATCCTATACAGGGATGGAAAGGAAAACTTACTCTTTTGACATGAAATTCAGAATGACCTCACTTCCTCTCAAGTCCCCTATTTCACCCTATTCCTTTTTCCACCCACTAAAACCTCTAATCACCTGTCTCACCTCTCCCATGCTCTTCCTAACGTTATCCTTTTTTATTCTGCTACCCCTTGCACCTGCTCATATTATACCAACAAAGGAGGAAACATCCAGTGACACTGGAATAATATTACTAATATTATCAATAAACAGTATTTATATAGCGCCAACATATTATGCAGTGCTGTACATTAAATAGAAAAATATACCAATAATACAGAAAATTACCAGTGATGGTATATAGTTACAATAAAAAATGAAGCCTTCAGTAAACTGGTATAATTATAGTAATAATTGAAAGGTAAATATTCTGTAATATGGAATGTATGGTAAATATCATAGGAGAAAAAAAGACGTTGGACGTAGATTAGCACTGAACCCTTTGGAGTCCTCAGGGACCTCTTTGCAGTGGTGTAACACTTGTGGTTTCTTAATAAAGAAGTAATTCAATTATCCATACACATGGTGTCACCACTGACTACAGCTTTACTGCAACCCCACCTTCTTCTCCATCATATACAAGCAAACGGTTGCTTTTATAGATAATATTGTGTTGTAATTTGGGATTGGGGTAAATATTTATTGGTTGTAATATTTTTGAATTAAATCGTAAATATATTTTTTAATGATAGCACATGTGGGATCCAGTTAAATTTTGAGTTTATGTTTACAGGTGATGGATGGAACACAATTATTCGTGGAGCTATCAGGAAATCTTATTCCTTTGAAGAAAGCAACGCAGCAAAGGAGTTTTACGTTCCAAGCCTTTAAAGAGAACAGGCTAGCATTGCCCATTAAGGTGACACCTTATAACCTTTTTTCACAAGTCATCAGTGTCAGGATACACCTGTGATTACTATTCTAAGTTGCTGAAGGATTATTCTCTTTCCATGCTGTAATTGCCAGAAGTGAATTTCCCATTTTCATTTTTTTTCAAAAAGCAGCAATAAATATTCTCTGTTCCATTAGGCATCAGCACTCCATCACCCTCCAGCCCTATTGCTGCCCGTGTATTGCCTCCTCAGACTCAGTCTGTAATATAATTGGAGGAATGGTGCATAATTCATGTAGTGTATACATAATGAATGTTGAGTGATCAGGTGAGAAACCCATCTCTGCTTCCTTTAGGAGGAAACCGCCTAAAGCTTGGTAATCACCGCACCTCGTGGAAGGGATGCATCTGATGATTCTTGCAAGGCTTCCCATTTGTTTTATGCTTTTCTATTTGTGGCATTTCCCTTCTGCATGCAGACCTGTCCTTATGTAACCCGATTGATAGTATAAACATTTGTCTTCTTAAAACATGATACAGGCTGATTGGTACTTTTTCGGTTACATATACAGGAAAGTTTGAAGCTTGCATCACATTTAGACGCCCGTTAACAATGTGTGTTTGGAAAAAATCTGAAACTCGGAATGCTAGAAGCAGAAAAAAAAATTATCTTGCTAGCACTTCAGTGAGCTGTTTACTTTTTAAACTGGGCTGACAAATTTGCAAGAATTGTCAGCCCTGCCCCAAGTTCTTGTTTGTTTGAGTAGAGACTCTCATAAAATCCTAAAAACATGTGGGTAGGGTTATTGGCTCCCCCCCAAAGTTGCTTATGACTATGGTAGGGACATTTGATTGTGAACCCCTTTGAAGGACAGTTAGGCAACTCAGTGGTGAGTCAACCCTTTATTTTCCCCACCAATAAAACAAACATTATTCTTCAGACTCAAAATATTGTGATATAGAATTGCCTGATTGGCTCAAAGCGTGCCCCTTCAATCTTAGCCCAAATGTTAATGTGCAGGAGATTAGAGAAAACTTGTGCAAACGTAAACTATGTTTTTATTATATATATGACTTAACATGATTCTTTATACCTTCCGAAGTTTTATTTTGATATGTTTTATCATTAATTGAGAATCTATTTTTTTTTAAATTGACAATAAGTTTTGATATACTTATAGTACTTTTAGTTTTATATACTTTTTAATGTAAAATTTTGTGCTCACTTATTGGCTTTTCAACTTTTTTACTATTGAGAGCTTTCACTTGTTGTAGATAAATCCTGTAGATACAGTATAATATATACTACTAATTGAACATATGAATGAGGTACTTGTGCTTATAGTTTGGGTAAAATGTTTGTGTAATCTCTAAGGTGCGAGACAGCAGTCGGGAGCCATGCGGGTCTCTGTCCTTCCTCCGCAAATCCATGAAATATGAACAGTCCCAGCAAGTGCTCTGCCACCTGAATGTCACAATGCCACAGTACACACAGGTGAGACATATCTGAATCTGAATGCTATCTGTACATAAAATATTTATAGGGGAAACATCCAGTGACGCTGCTATATACACTGCCTGGACAAAGGTTTCAGCTGGCCAGGTCTACATCTACCAACAGTATATGCCCAAAAAATTAGGTCAACTGACTACTTTAATATAGTGATGAATAGGTTTTCATCAATAGATTTTTAATTCCCTGGTTCAAGCTTATACCAAAATGACAACACCAGGGCTCAAAATTGTGAGTGCAGAATCTAACCCCATTGAGAATCTTTGAGATGAGCTGGAGAAGATTTTACATGGTGGTCCAACTCTCCCATCATCAATAAAAGATCTTGGTAAAAAACAATATTTCAACTCTGGATGGAAATAAAAGTGACATTGCATAGACTTATCAACACAATACCACAGATAATGAGTGCTGTAATTAAAACTAAAGGCTGTCCAACAAAATATTAGAGTGTGCCTTCATTTTTGCAAGGCACTATAGTGATAATAACAGAAAAACATGAAGTTATACTGGTATATAGTTATAATAAAAAACAAAACATTCAGTGACCCCGGTTTGTAGTAAGCAATGGTAACATTTGAACTGCACAATTGTCAAATACCAAAAAGACTAAACAACATAGAATGTAAAGACGTTAGGGCACATCAGCCAACAAAGAGCTGAATTTAGGAGCTCATTTTTTGCAGGACACATCTTGATTTGTTTGTAATCTGACAGGGTTGCTGTAGGTGTTTCATAATAGAGATCCTTTTAGTAAAGCTTTGTCTGGCACCACAAGGTGTTACCTGTTACCTTCATAGCCATTAAAACTTCTTCTTATGTGGCCATCTAGTTAAAGTTTCTCTTCACTACCAATGGCTTGACCTTCTACTCCAAGTCACACCTCTGAAACTTAGTCCAATGGCCAATAGGGGAATTTGTATCCATACTGTTTGAAAAAAGCCTAAATTCTAGGAAATAAAAGAAAAGATATTGTTTTCCAGATGGGCCAGCTCCACTTGCCTTCAACTTTATAGTTCCAGTTGTTTTATATGATATATTATTGTTTTAATTTATCTGTCTCATGTAAGGTTGTAGCGACAGCATACCAATTCCTTGTTATCTTTTTTTCACCAAGCATTTGGGTTTACAGAGTTGTATCCCTCTGATGTGCAATGCTTGTGTTAATTTATACCTTTTATAGCTTGTTTTGTCTGTGTGCCTTAAAACAAGACTGTTGGACATGTAAAATTTATTACCAGTAGTCTCTAACTGCACATAAATGTTTTGCAAAAAGTCCCTTGGGCTGCTAAATAACTAAAAATAGTTCATGAAGTGTGTTTTATGTATTATTTATTATTTGCTAAAACTCTGTACTGTTAACATGAATTTACTTTAGCAAGCAGAAGTACCATCAGAACTGTCCCCCTGAGTGTATATATTAAAGAGACCCTGAAAGCTTTAATGGTAGAAGAAAAACCAAAAGAAAAATGTGCGACATTCTGTACCCAATAACTACTAATCTACTTTTATCTGATTTGATTACTTATTATGGAATACTACTTTTGTATTTCAATATTTTTATTAATTACCTTTTTGAAACATACAGTGAAAACAGACAAGAAATATTACAAACAAAAACATGTATGATCTCTTCACTTCCAAGTATGGACCACAAATAATTTATATAACCATTAACCCCTAAGCATTTTGTCACCTATAATTACCCCAAATCTCTTACATTCAAACCTTGCAAAACTAGGTGCAAATTTAAACTTTCTTCATTAAAAACTTTTCCATATCCATATAGTTGTATATAATACCTACCAACTGTGTTAATGTATTTTAAATCCATAGTGCACAGTGTAAAAGAAAAGAAAAAAAACTATTAAAAGTACAGATCCAATAATGTAACACAAACTAATAACATTCCCAAATTCACTTTTGGTATAAAAAATCTGTGGATCATTCCAATTTCATTATGTCTTTCATATATTTATTTATTTCCATATATATATTTAGACTTAGGTTTTAAAGTGTCTAGTGCTCTACATACTTCTTGAATGTATAGTGTATACTTAAATCATACCTTATACTTCTTTCTTAAATGCTATACCTAAGTGACTATTATATTCCTAAGTATTAAAACTTCTATATTAATAAGCCAGTGAAGATAATCAAGACAAATCTTACACAACCATGTAATACCATACAAAAAAAAATGTACATTATAATAATATTTATAATTAAAACATTTTTAAGGACTTCCTAAATACTACTTTTGCACAACTTTTTATTCTTTTGGTACAATTGGTACCATGCTGATTAACTGCAAAGTTGTCTAAAACTGAGTTTTGTTGTCACAGACTCCGGGCAGCCTTGACAGAAGGAGGACACTGACTCCACTTGCTCTCAGAGAGAGATATAGCCTTCTGAATGACAGCATAAGAGGTGAGTCAAGTGAGAGAACTGTTGGTGCATAGGATGGGTAAAGCAAGACCAGGGGCAAAGAACCAATGCCAGGGCAGTAGGCATAGGCACACCAGATGGCTGTCTGTTTTAGGTAACAGGTAAAGATTAAAAGAAAAATAACTGATAACTGCATTTTATTTTGTTTTAAACTAAATGATGAATAGCTACAAAATGTGTCTCTATTGAAGAACTTTACCCTCTGTTGGATAACTGCAAGACAAAATGGGTGAAATACCCTAAGGACCCAAAGATGGGACATGGAAACAATAAAAAAACGTGGTTTCTTTTAGTAGAACGATGAATGTGTTCCTGTCTAGGTAATGGGTATCATATTGAAAAGGAAGCAAAGGAACATCTCCCCAGTGGTGATATTGACAGCTAGAAAAGCCCAACCCAAGGTCTTAAGCCTTATTAAGGTATTAAGGTCTTATTAAAAGAAAGAGTTATTAAGAGTAAATAACCCTTTGGTTTGATTAAATGTTACACCAATTTTTAACCCTAGTTATCCACATTATTTAACATCTATTGTATACATAGGATATCCTATTTCAGAGTTTTGCCTTCAGTCACATGATTGCATTGAGCCCTGTGGGTTCTTGCACCTTGGCCATTAATATTGCTTTGTGCACTTTTCTCTGCCCTCCTTCGGATTCTCTCATTCTACTTCTTCTTAGATTACAATGTATCCTTCATCTCAGGTTCTCTTAGTGGAACTGACCGCATTGACATGAAGATGGCTGTAATATCAGAGCACTTGGGTCTCAGCTGGGCCGGTAAGTACAAATACTGAATTATATAGTTTGTTTTCACTATGTCCATTCAGAATTGTATAAGTTTCTGCATATCTGCGCTAACATAAGTGAGATCATAGACTCCCCTAGTGTCTACCTGTTGTGCTTTCAGATTTCACTATCAATGATTCGTTATTCTAATTTATGAACAATTCTCTTATTTTTTAAGAAAACACCGTAATGTGCTTCAAACTGGTTCTGTGGGGGGCTTTTAGGTTTACCTTATCCTTCTTATAGCATTAACATCAGGGTAATAATTTCTTATTGTTTCTATGGAAGAAATAGCCTTGGTGGACAAGGTGGTATTGGTAGAATATGACGCCAAGTGAATAGTTTTATGCCCAGTAATAAAACATAAAAGACCATATATACATGGTACACAAACATGTTTAGTGCATCTCTCCAAAAAAGGAGGAAACCAATGGTGCTACATGTACATACAAAGAAGATATTTGGCATGGCAAAATATACTGGATATCTGCTGGTCATCAGATAATTGGAAGTAAGAGCGCTGTATTTGATATGCTAACGTAGACAATGGTTTGTCTAGAATTTCCAGGTAGCAGGAAAACAAACCAACTATCACAGTGCAAGTGATAATTGGGTCAACTTTTTGTTGGGTCACATGGGCATCATGGGTCCATCTCCTCCTAAAACAAAGGACACAAGTGTCTAGGATGCAGCTAATAGTAATACCATATAAAGATAAAGAGTTTTAAAAGAAGAATGGATCCTCTGTTCACACTGGTCTTGGGGGTAAATGGAGATATGAACCTTGTATTTGATTTCAATTTTTATATTCTGGACAAAACCGACAGTAGTCTGCACCTCTACTAAAATAGAGGTGATATATTCCAGCGGGAAAAATTCAAAAACCCAACTAATAACCCTTTGCTACTCTGTCCTAAAAAGATAAGATAGAGTTCCAAGTTTTGTTAATGTGGGGAGCAATGAAGGTCTAGCCTAGAAATTGTGGTGACAGATGGATAATAAAAGATTTCCTTGATCATGTACCATATGTCTAACAGTATTTACAAGATCAAAGTATATGTTACATGTGCCTCTGGAGAAAATGGTGCTATCCCACAGCCTTCTCACATAGCTGTGAAAATATAGCCACTTAATCCAGCTGTTATATCTCCTTCTGATGAAATTGAGAACTGTTATCGCCTATGACAGAACGCAGACTTAAACTACTATCATCAATTCCCTTATATTGTCTGGTATGTCATTTTCCAGCACTTGGTTATGGTAGATACGGCATGTCCCAGAATTGTTTTTTCTACATTTGTAGAAATGTATTTGTTATTTACAATCTTAAAAGCTGATTGGGTTTTAATATTAGGCCTCGGTACCAAACATGGAGTTTGGTACCATGCAGTCTAGGTCTTAGTTATTAAAGCTTTCCAAGACTAGAGAAGATAGATTATTATAGAAGAACCTCAGTGGCCCAGCAAACCTGAAATACATTTCTTTAATTTTCTTTAATTTTCTTATCATGTGCTAAAAGTTGGAAAATGTTTTCAATTTTGAACCAGATTTGTGTTAGGTTCCCCCATGGTCGTCTGTCTTGTCCAGTCTGGGACAGCTTTAATAAATCAGGCCCATAGTGTCCCTGGCTGCAATCAGACCACATCTTTGAGGTTTTTAAGTGAAGGTTGTTTAAAATGGGGTTTTTATGGTTCTGCTTGGTTATGGTGACAGATTTGGCTGCATTAAGAAGATTAGCACCACTGCTTGCTCAAATTTAGAAGTATCCGTAAAGTTAAAAGCCCTAAGGGTCCAACATACTGAGCCCCTAACTGGGTATATTATCCATGGGCTAGACTACTCCCTTTAACCTTCTAGCTATGCCTAATAAAGAGTGAAGCCTGTATCTTTTCCCTTGGATCTTTAAACAAATATGGTGATCCAATATTGTGATAAACATTTCCATCTCTCTTACTTGTATGGAAATTTTCATACGCCGAGTGGGAAGAAATTGTAGGTGAGTGGCAGGCCCTGTATTGTGACCCAACTCTTCAGTAACCACCCAAATACAGCCGATTACTGAAAAGTGACGAGTGGTGCACCCGGGTAAAAGGGGCTGGGGAAACTCTGCTTGTACTTATGGAAGTAGGATTGAGTCTTTAGGCAAGAGTTCCTCAAATCAATTCAGCGTCCTATGGTTTAGTCTACAAGAAGTTCCATTTGTTAAGATATATCAAAGCGGCATCTGGGATTGACCATGTGAATTAAAGGTAAATCCTTTAGTCTAAAATGGTTAAATGTCCTTGTTAGCAATGTGACCTTTTCATGTTTACAGAACTGGCTCGTGAGTTTCAGTTTGAGATGGATGACATCAACAGGATTCGAGTGGAAAATCCAAATTCCTTGTTGGAGCAGAGTGCGGCCTTACTGCATCTTTGGATGTCACGGCAAGGTTCCAACGCAAAATGTAGGTGCACTCTAACAACTTTCCCCGCTGACGAAGGATATTTTCCAGGGAACTCCTCTCAATTTAATTGTCTCACTGATGGAACACTGTTTAGCCTAATCCAACATTGAGACCCCGACATGATTTACTGGTATCATTCCTAAATACTGAAGTGGGAAGTTGCAAGCTGGTGAAGTCTACAACAATGGATGCCTAGCTCATGCTTGCACTGGGTATATTAAGATGAGGCAGAGTAGAATCAACTCCATGCCAAGCTATACATTTATTTTTATCTTTTACAAATAGATTTTCCCATTGAAAAGCTGCAGTAAAACCTGTAAATGATGAATTATTTGTATATGCTTTATTAAGTGGTTTGTAAAGAGGGTTGTGGGTCCTTCATAGCATTTCTCCAGCTTAGAGATCTCATTAGGAGTGTATAATCCTTTATGCAGAGGAGAATTATAAAACTGTTACCAGGTTTACCAAAGAAAACAGACCAGAAGAATTGTGAATAGCAATTTATTTTACATTTATATTTTATTACTCACTCTCACAGTGGAAGACTTATACACAGCTCTGCGTAACATTGACCGCAATGAGATTGTCACCATGTTGGAAGGATCTGGGCGGCAAAGCAGGGGTTCAAAGGGAGAGCGCCGGTACACAAACAGCGATGGATCCATTTCCCCATCTCAGAGGAATGGTACACTCCCTTGGGGGTCATCACCAGGTAAGTGAACATACAAGGTGCTGATCAGGTACTCAGGAAGGGATTGTAGATTAGACAGGTAGCTACGCGATAACAGTTCACAAATCCTGTCAGCAAATAGTCATGCATGATTGATTAGCTGAGTATATACACTGTGCAGACAACCTGTTCCAAGAGTAGGAGAAGATAGCAATTAGGTAGGAAAATCTGACCTGGTCAATTGATTGAATAACTAACAGATTATGCAGTGAGCAACAACCATCTGATTGAATAAATGTGAGGGCCAGTTTTTTATGTTGGTCACTTGTTTGCTTCAGAACCGCTTCCCTTCTATTATAAGTCCACGGAAATCCAAAACCATCTTCCACCAGGGTGAAACGCAGATCTTCTAGTCTATTGCATCTGCAATTAATTCTAAAGATCTCAGAAGTGAATTGGTCTTGGGTTAATATCAAAAGCATTCAAGCCTTGAACCCCATAGACACAACGTTAAATGCTTTGCAGGTTCACAATTTTTTTTTCACAAAGTTCTATTTTTGAAATATATATATGGTTCCACCTGTAGCTGTTTGGTCTTTGTAGAACAATCTCTGCATGATAATATAAAGTGTTCTTGCTGACATGCAGTCTTTATGCTAACCCTATGAGGACTGACGTTGAGAACAGCTGTTAAGGATTGCCTGCTCCCTGATTTTTGTCTCCTTTTCTAACCTCTAACCAGTATAGTTCACATCTATCACATCACTCACCCTTGGGGACAATAACTGGGGAATGGGGGGGTTCTGGACTCAATGCGTGTTTGTCTTACCCACTCTCTTTCCTTTCTTTCTCTTTACCTCTCTCACTCGTTTGCTAAGTTTATCCGTTCACTTCTGACCTCTGACCTCCTCATGCTACTGTCCCCCCTCTATCAGTCAGGACCAGGTGTCTCTCTCATCCTCAAACCCACCCTTGTCCTGAGGGATGCATGTATCTCTGTAGCATTTCTAGTCATATGGAACACACAGCAAATTTTTATACCACATGGCACAACTAACCGAAAACTGGAAACATTTGTTTAAAGTGGAACTCCAAGCAAAATTAGTATTTTTCATTAGTTAGCATAGTATAGGAGAGGTTTGGAACCTCTATTAGGCTTTATTGCTGACTGTATTCCCTGGGAGATTTTTCTTGCCATTGAGTCGCTGGTAATGAAAAGTAAGTAGAATCTATCCAATGGGGAATGCAATACAATTATATTAGTTCAGGAGAACAGAACATTATGTGGTGGGAAATCTCCCCACTTAGATTTAAGCAGCAATATAAACCTTACCTGTAAAACAACTAAAAAACATTTTTTGGGTTAGTATTCCACTTTAAATAATCCTGTAATGAGAACACTGTGAATTACATTTTACAGATTCTTTTGTGTCTATAAATGTAAATTCATATGCAGTGAATCATCTTTTCTATACTTAACATAGCCAATTGGAACTTAATTAAACACAGCCAGTGCAATAAAGTACTGAATGACATTAAAATAGAATAAATATAATATTGTAGTTAATACAAACCCCACTACACTGTTATGTATACAGAATATAGATTTCCTGTACTACCCGTCAAGCCCTTCAATTCTTACAATTCAAGCTGATGCCAATATCGAATCAAGCTCTTCATTTATTATAGTTGATTTTTGGGACATTTTACTTTCTTAGCTATAGGTAGATTTCTGATGGAGTTTATAGTAAAATATTTGTTCCAAATGTTACTCTAAATTGACATAAAATGCATTCACCTCACATCAGAATGTGCATACATAGAAAGCAGAGGTCATTTACTAATACGAGTATGGAAACATTTACAAGGTTTGATTTTCTGCAAGCCCAAAGAATAAACAATATCCTGATTTAACTGTTGTTCCTTAAACAGAAACCAGTTGTAGATTGCAGTTACTTGTTGCTGCTATTTATAAATCCTTTTTTGAATCTGTCTATATAAAAGAGTTGACATTTTAAATATGGCTAATATAGGGTATTGTGCACCATTGCATCTTCACTGCCCTAGGACAATAATGGTATACTAATGATCCTTTCTATCTGTTTAATAGATTTACAGGGTCCATCCACTGTGATGTTTCATTGTAACTTTTTAGATATCAAGATATAACCATACAAGTTTTTTTACACTGACAGTCATGTGAAAAAGTATGTACACCCCTTGGGAACTTTTGACTTTTTCAATATATCATTAGATCTTCATTCTCGTAGTGCCTATATATATATATATATATATATACTTGAATAAAAAACACAAGAAAAAGTTGCCTTTTATTTATTTGGTAAAAAAAAGAACATCATAATATGTAAGGTGCACTGTAGAAAATTATGATATTTCCCTTTAAAATAAATTTCTTCTTTCGGGCATTTTGCATAACTTCCCTTCAGTGTCTGACACCCATGCAAAGTTTCTTCCATAAAAATATGATTGTTGGTTAACTTTCATGAACTCTTTTTTAAATCCTATACAACACTTTAATGGAATTCTTTCTTTTTTGGTAGATTTTACTATTGGGTCAATGGCAAATTTGCTGTAATGTTCTTTTTTGAGCAGCCAGAGCACCACCCATGAAGTTTTTTTAGTGAGATCTTTCCAGTTGTGGATAGATGCATTTGACAACAATTGTTGCAAAAGTTACCTGCAAATCCCACTATTTTGGAGTTTTGCAGCTCTTTGTCTTCAATTACAGGACCAACCAATCCTAAAGAAATAGAACTTCAATCTACACCACTTGTTGATTCTTTTCCTTACAGTGGAACTATTGTGTTCATAATAAATGGCAAAATGTATAAACCCCCCTGTAAGATCCATAAATATCCCCAACCTCTGTTGTGAGGGCCTTAAAGAGTTCCTTTTGACCTTGGCATGATGACACCATGCTCATCAATAGCAAATAGAACACCATACTCTTACCAGATTTACCAGCACACTCCCTAAGGGGGGTTCCTATACTTGGCTCCTAGTTTGGAATGTTATGGATTTGAAGTGGTGATAGACCTATTACTTCTACAATGACAAACTTTCATTTTCATAATTTAGATTATGAAAATGAACAAACATCCTTTTTATGTGTTCTTTGTTCTATTGCAGACATTTTTTGAATGAAGATCTAATGTATACTTGTCCAAATATGTTAACAATCCCAATTTGTAATTACAAAACCTTGACAAAAATACACAAGGTTATTTAAAGCCAGAGAAGTGCCATATGGTAAATGACCTCTGAGGTTTATCTGTGCACATTAATATCATGCAGAGGGATAGTAAGCAGAATGGAGGTCTCCCTGTTCTAAATGTGCCTTTGTCTGTGACTTTGTGTGCATGTGCACGAGTGTTGTGAATTGTGTCTATATAAGTTGTAGTTTTATGCTTTGTATAGTTCTGGTGGATATTCTGTGTTGTACTGTAAGTACTCACTGATTTTTTGTACACACTGTTGGCCGATTCTCTATGGTGAGTTATAAAACTGAAATGTCTAAGTAACATTGATGTCAGGATACATGGTAGATTTTCTCTTGCAGCAGCCCCACTTGCCTTGTTTTTTGTGGGGGTCTCATGTTTCTAAAAGCAGCAGACAGGGTGTGACACGTGGCAGGGTGTCTGTCACTGCTGATGGCTCCAACAGCTGGGTAAGCAAGTGGTGACAAGGGGCCTCGCACATTCAGCAGCTCGCACTCTATATAGGGCCGTGTCCCTAATATATCTCACTGTAAGTAGGAACCCAGAGCTTAGCTATCTCTCAATTTTATTGACAACATAAACAAAGCTGGTGTACATTCTGTTACATGTATCTTGTGTACATGCGAAAATAAAATATAAAGCTGTCCGGGATTAAATAAAAATTGGAGCCTTGCTCTTAACAGTTTCATAAAGCATCAATATTGCACAATTGGTTCATGTTTCCAAGGCTAAAACTACCTCTATCACCCTTTGGGAGAGTACCAGGTGGTCTATCTTTCCCTATGGTTCTATGGCTCAAATGGACCTGAGCTGCAGGACCTCTTACCCCCTCATGGGCTTTAGATTAGTCAGTATGTTATTCTTGTGCATCAGAAAGGCTTCCAGTGACCTTTCCGGTAAGCCCAGTCCTACAGAAACCTCAGCATGCACTAGAATAGCAGAGAAGCTCCACAAGATGTGATATGGCAATTAAAAGTTCTGCAACATCATCACTCTTTCCTTTGACAACTTAATTAAGTCCATTTCTAAATGTTTATGAAGCCCCTAGGGCAGGGCTGTCAAACTCAAATGCACAGTGGGCCAAAATTAAAAACTTAGACAAAGTCGCAAACTTAGACAAATTAAGGAAGTTTTTCCTTCTCATAAAACCTTTTCATATGGAAACAAAGAGGTTTTGCTTCACATTCAATCTGGAACAAGCTTATAATAAAGAAAGAGGCATAAGATTTATTTTTAATTTTATTTTGGAAAAAATCCTATGCCTCTTTCTCTATTTGTAGCCTTCTGAGATAAATTTCAATGGTAACCTTTTTGCACAGGCTAACAATAATATTAACCATATTCTTCTATGAAAATCCAATCACTCAAGTCCATGCCTTGGAGTAGCAAGGCATGGACTGGAACTCCCTCTTCATTGAAATAGCACTGCTACTAAAATTCCGGGCATTATTTGTGTCTATAAAACAGTCCAATGCGGGGCCACGCATAGGCAGAGAGCCAGCTGGTCTATAGACACGAGTGATACCGGGATTGTAGTAGCGGCGCTATTTCAGTGCAGCAGCGGGCCAGTTGCAGTTCATATTAAGGATTCCTTTGAAAAAAAAAAAAGAACGTTGGGGGCCAGATTTGGCCCTCGGGCCAGAATTTGACACCCCTGCCCTAGGGGCTTCATGTACTGCCTATTGGTACTATTACATCTTTGTGTTGGAAGTCAAGCCAACATAGTTAAGTATGAAAGCCCTGTTATGTTTTTTTTAAGACACCACATAGAAGTCTAAGACAGGTGTCCAATTTCCGTTTGTCCAAGGAAAATCTCTTTAAGGTGCCATAAAACCAAAATCAAAATAAAGGACCATGTTATTAGTATTTATTGGAGACACAATTTTAATCATTCAGAACTCACCGCCAGGTGTATTTGGCATGTAATTCTGACCTGCATTTGGCCTACTTCAAATGAGTTTATGTCATTTCACAGACTGGGAATGCAAAACCTACTTGGAGCCCAAGAATTCCTGTTAAAACGGGCCTTTCAGAGCAGGGAAATGATTCAAACCTCATTAAAAATGGCTGCTGAAACAATGGCCTTATGTATAGAGACTGAATGTCATTAAGGATCTATGGCAGGTAGATAAATTAGCCTAGTGTTGTAAAGAAACACATTTCTTTGGGACTCTTTTTACTTTTTTCTATAGATAACTTTGGCAACATTGGCCAATTTTTACCGGCCAGTCTGGTAAAATATCAACCAGGTGACAACACAAGTTTTTATGCATGAAGTCCAACATACATAATAGCTTGTTATTAATTGTATCGGTTCTGTATAATCCTGAGACGTCATACCTTGTATTTTTGACTTCTTCAGAATTCTGCAAACATGACACCTCCACTTGCCTTAATGACATCAAAGAACATTAATGCATTGTGCATTATAAGGAGGAATTAAAGTAGACAAGGGATGTACTAGAATTTCACTGTTTTAGTATTAGGAATATTTACCATAGACTATGGGTTTTTTTGGGTTCACTGAGAAGCGGAAGCTTGGCAGATGTGGATTATGATTGCATCTACTGCTTTTTGGAATGAATGGCTGTGACACCCCCTTCCCCACCCTCCCCTCCCACAGGTCAGCCCATGGCGCAAGATGAGCTTCTTTCCCCGGCCTCTCTCAACTACTCCCTACCCTCCCCATTGCGCATGGATCAATACTGGAGTGAAGCGTCCATTTTGGATGGAGTCCCAATGGCGACCGCAGAGCCCGATGGGGTGTTGGACCTACCCGACCTTCCTCTTTGGGCCTCAGGCCTGTCCCCTTCCCTTGTGGCCCCTGAGGACTCATCCCTGGATTGCAGCAAGGCTGAGGATGAGTGGGATGCCCCGCCGCGTCCATCTTCGGGCTCCCCTGATCTGGATGAGGAGGAGACTGAAGCTGGAGGTCAGAGGTTAAAGATGACGGTGTGAAAAAGTGAGAGAGATTCAGAGTATGGGCAATCATCTCTAAATACCTTGTTCATGTATTGCAGGACCGGAACGGGTCCAGGCCCGGATAACAGAGACACCTACAACATGCAGAGTGACAGGAAGTAGTGTAGAGAGGTAAGTCTTGCCTCAAAGCCATAAAATGATAACCAGGGGCGTACTAGTACTTTACCAGACCAGGACCAATGGTTCTGTCAGCTCTGTAAAGGGGTTAGAGAGAAGGAAAAATAAAACGGTCTTTTTTAGTCGCCAAAAAAATCTTTATTTTTTATTCTCGCCTGGACTGGAGCAATAAAAATGGAATCAGATTGGCAACTGTGTGCCTCTATTTTCAGCCTTATCATATAATTAGGGGTATCCGGCATTTCTGTGGTGTGTTAACCATTCTTTTAGATCTACAAATGACTACTCAAAATTATAAAGGAGATTGACTTTGTCAATGATTGGAGGATTCAGGGGCCAATGGAAAGCTTTACATACAAGTTCTACCATCAGTACCCTAAATTGTCTTTGTTGGCTATATCCATTCATATATATAGGAATTCTGGTGGAACATCTTCACATCTAAATGTTATGGCTGTAGCAGATGGATTCCCTACTAGGTGGTGGGCCCTTCTGAAACAGATTACATACTAGGGGCCTGACTAGGGGAATGCTCAACAATGCCATCTTGTGTGTTCCTATTATGACAGGTTCCATTGAAATACATGTGTTTCTGATCTGTAGAATCCTGGACTGGACTTCCGATGCTCCTGCACCTTCTTCTCCACGGCGATCTCCACACCAGGACAATGGTGCCCCAGTGGCATATGAGGAGCTGCACCCATCCCTAAAAAGCAGCACGATGATCCGGGTAGAACATAGCACTGTGTACAGTTCCAGGCGGCAGGTAGGGGTAAGTGTCTCTTCTAATATACCCATACACGGCTCCAGATAATGCACCGCATGATCAGTTTCAGTGTGTAGTCAAAAAAAATCAACAGATCACCTTCAAATATCAAATACCTCCTATGGCTATTAATGTCCACTGAACCCACAGGTGAGCTAGCACCTTGCATCATTGCCAATTGTTTTCCCAGAGGTGAGCTATCACCAAGCATCAATGCCTATAGAGAACTGTTCTCCAAAGGGGAGTGAGCACTATGCATCAATGCCTATAGAGAACTGTTCTGGCAGAGGTGAGCTATCACCATGCATCAATGCCTATAGAGAACTGTTCTGGCAAAGGTGAGCTATCACCATGCATCAATGCCTATAGAGAACTGTTCTGGCAAAGGTGAGTTATCACCATGCATCAATGCCTATTGAGAACTGTTCTGGCAAAGGTGAGCTAGCACCATGCATTAGAGCCTATGGAGAATTGTTCTCGCAGAGTTGACCTATCACCATGCATCAATGCCTATGGAGAATTGTTCTCACAGAGTTGAGCTAGCACTATGCATCAATGCCTATAGAGAACTATTCTGGCAAAGGTGAGTTATCACCATGCATCAATGCCTATGGAGAACTGTTCTGGCAAAGGTGAGCTAGCACCATGCATTAATGCCTATGGAGAATTGTTCTCGCAGAGTTGAGCTAGCACCATGCATCAATGCCTATAGAGAACTGTTCTGGCAAAGGAGAGCCATCATCATGCATCAATGCATATAGAGAACTGTTCTGGCAAAGGTGAGCTAGCACCATGCATCAATGCCTATAGAGAACTGTTCTGGCAAAGGTGAGCAAGCACCATGCATCAATGCCTATAGAGAACTGTTCTGGCAAAGGTGAGCTAGCACCATGCATCAATGCCAATAGAGAATTATTCTGGCAGAGGTGAGTTGGCACTATGCAATAATGCCAATGGATAATTGTTCTGGCAGAGGTGAGCTAGCACTATGCATCAATGCCTATGGAGAATTGTTCTCCAAAGGTGAGCTAGCAGAATACATCAATGTCTATGGATAGTTTTTTTTTCATGAGGTGAGCTAGCACCACATGTGCCTATGAAGATTTGTTCTCATGGTCTCATGAGGTGAGCTGGCACCATGCATCAATGCCTTCACTGAGTTTTTCTCACAAGGGGGAACTAGCACCATGCATTAATGCCTACAAAGAGTTCTTCACACAGAGGTGAGCTAGCATCAAATATCAATGTCTACCAAGAGTTGTATAACAATCTCTTGCAGAGATTAGCTGGAACCATGCAATAATGTCTACAAGGAGTTGTTCCCACAGAGGTAGGTCATCATCACTCATCAACCCCATGATGAATTGTTCTCACAGGGGTTAGCTAGCACCATGCATCAATGGAGGGTTGTTCTTACAAAGAACAACTATGGGGAGTTGTTCTTGTCGGGGTGAGTTTAGCACCAGACATATATGCCTATGGAAGGTTGTTCTCTCAGAGATAAGCTAGCAACCATGCATCAATTTCTACAGAGTTCAAATAATATCCACAGATTTGTAAGAATGCATGTGGGTGAAAAATAATTTCCTGAGGGTCTGATTTATTCCTGCAAGAAAAGTCCTTGTGTATGAGACCCTTAAGATGGTGTAAGTGTCAGACTCCCAGTGACTTTCAGTGCAGCTCTGAGGTTACTCTTCCCCTTTCCACCACCTTTTTACTTACAGCCTGACGTCCAATTTTAAAAGGGTATTAAGTGTTCCTCCGCCTTCCCTCCAGCTCCAATTTCAACCCCTCCTAATCAAACAGCTGATTCAGACACACAGGCTGAAATCTTCCCAGGAGCTAACATACGGGGCTTCCCCTGGCCCCCGCACCTCAACGTCTGCTGATTTTAAGGGTTGACATTTGGAATCCATTCGAATGAACTGCTGATCAGTAGGATTTATGTTATCGGGATTTTTATATTGGGATCAATAGATACTTAGGGGAAGGAGGGGGTCGTGTTATTATTACCCTTTGCTTACAGTAGCAAATCATTGGTGTCCAGTTGCACCCCTATTATTCTCTGCTGGTATTTCATTTATTATATGCTCATAGTACAGTCAAAGAAGGGGGAAGAATATGAGAGGGATAGACTGGGCAGAGACACCAACATCACAATTGTTTAGTTAGGAGAACTGGGAATTCAACATCATTTAAGTTCTCATTTTTGGAGAAAGAAGGGGCCATCCCCAGAAGGTGAGAAGATTGTAAAGAATGTGGGGTTTTCTGACACAGTTAGGGGTCTGCGTAGTCCTGATTGGATTTTTTGTGGTGAGCTGTCAGAATGTGGTGCACATTGTACGAGGAGCAGCAAAGTTTGTCCTAAGGAGACTGCACACTGAACTGGACCGGGAACTAGGGGAAGGAGGGGTAGAGGACGATGAAGAGACACTGACCACCAAGGTGGTGCGCCGGAGAGTGATCGTTAAGGTAAAAGGGCTGAATTCAATTTGTCTTATATCACTTTGCTTTCTTTGATCCGCATTGTCCAATATTTTATTTTATACATTTTGACAATAGGACTTTTCTCCTTTGTATACCAGTGTACAGAATACTGTGTTCTGCATAAAGATCTTACTTATCCAATGGGAGTTTTTTTCTCTGTATATCAATTTATAAAACATATACCAGTATTTTTTTTTATTCCATTAAATGAAGGACATTTATATTAAATGTTCTTTATGTATTTGTAAGATAACTGTTATTTCAAGCAACCGCTATGTTGGCTAGCTTTCACTAGTCCATGTGTAGTCCAAATGAGTAGTCTGGCAACTAAAGGAAGCTCTCAGTGGTTCAGTTAATTATTCTGTTTGTCTGATAACAAATGTTAGGACAAGATATAAGCCACTTAGATAGAGAATTGTTTTTAATACCTTACCCAACTTGCTCAAAGTGCAACTAAGATGCAGATTTATGATTGATGCTCCTGTGTTCATATATAAATCCAAAAATATCCAAAGGAAACTAGATTTTTGAAAACATACCGGTAAATACATATTGATACAATAATATACACCAAGCAGATTGCTTTTGCAATTTTTTTTTCAAATCATGAAAAATGATTCCCTTTAAGACCAATGTCATAGAACATTGAATCCAGTGGATGTAGTTTAGGAAGGTACTGTGCAGAATTAGGGACATTCATGGGCTTCTAAGGTAGCATTGAGCTATGCAAGGAGCAGTTGTGTACAGAGCCCATAGCTTTGAGCAGTTATCCTAAGCTTAACATGGGCAGAGTATTGATACTCTTTCCATACAATATCATAACTCCTGGTTGCCCTGGGTCATTACCATTGGTGTCTGGCAGCTGATTGTCCAAGGTTTGTTTCCCAACAAGTACTTTAACT
>NC_092859.1:19338553-19342950 GCF_032062135.1 Pyxicephalus adspersus
ATGACGTCAGGTCATCAGGTCAGAGAGGGCGTATGAAGTCTGACAGCTGCTACTCTGCCAACAGAATCAATGCCCTTTTTATTGCAGAAAAGATATACTAGCAAAGTGTAGTCCTGTGTGAGTCTTAGAAAAGATCCAGAAACGTACTATTTGTCAAAATACCAAAAGATAGTGTTTCCTTGCATCACAGATGGAGATCATTATCGGACGGCTGTATACACCTACAAAACTAATCTGTTACCGTACTTTTCATTATTCATATATAGGTTTGTGCATCACCTTTGACATTCAGTTCTGTAAACTCTCAATTAGTTCTGTACCACACCAGAAGAAGAAACTTAGTTTTAGCTTATTCAATTTACAGTTAGTAATCAGATATTATTTAGAACAGCTTTGGTATTTTAAGAAAAAGTATGTTTCTGAGGTGACAAATTTTTATTTCTTCTGCAGTAGATTTTTTTTATCTTTCCTCCTCATTGAGCTGCACAGACCATCTCCACCACCAATCAACTCTGCACCTTGTTTTTTACCATAACTCACTTCTACTTCCTTATCCACCACTATTCACTTCTGCATACCCTCCAATACCACTCTTACCACTGTATTCCTTTATTCACCACCACTCACCTCTGCACCCTCTCTTCTATCACTAATAACCGCTGCACTCCTTCATCCACAACTGAGAGCCTTTCATCAATTCTTACATCTGCAACCACTTTTATACCATTGTGCACCTCTGCACCCATTCATCCACAACTGTGCACCTCTGCACCCATTCATCCACAACTGTGCACCTCTGCACCCATTCATCCACAACTGTGCACCTCTGCACCCGCTCATCCACCACTGTTCACCTGTGTACTCTCTCTTCTATCAATGCTTACATCTACAACCACTCTTATAGCACTGCTCACCTCTGCACCATATATTCCACCACTGTTCACCCCTGCACCAAATATTCTACCACTGCTTACCTCTGATACCACTACTCACCTCTGCACCCTCTCTTCTACCACTGTTTACCTCTACACTCCGTCATCCACAACTGATCACTTGCCTATCCTCTCTTCTTCAATTCTTACATCTGCAACTGCTCTCATACCACTGCTTTCCCCCAAACTCATCCACCACTGTTCTACATCCCCTCTTCTACCACCCCTTAGCACTTAAACTTACTTTACTGGGTATTAAGGCTTTAAAGTAAAGATAACAGAGACTGTTGATCCAGGGAACATGCCACATGGAATCAGGAATAATTTTTCCCCCTGTTGAAGCAAATTGTACCAGGGTTTTTTTTTGCATACCTCTGGACCAACTATATGCATAGGGTTTTTTATCTGGGATACATTTATTTCCCTAGTGGTTCAATTTGATGGACTTATGTCTTTTTCAACCTAACCTACTACCGGTATGTAACTATGTAACTTGCTTCCTTTATTCACCACCACTCACATCTGTACCCTTTATTCTACCCATGTTGACCCCTGCATTCCATCATCCACAGTGTATCACCTGTGTACTCCCTCTTCTATAAATGCTTACATCTGCAACCACTTTTATACCATTGTGCAGCTTTGCACCCACTAATCCACCACTGCTCAACTCTTCACCCCATCTTGTACTACTGCACACCTCTGCACCCCATCCTCTAGCACTGCTCACCTCTGCATCCCATCTTTTACCACTGCTCAGCTCTTCACCTTATCGTCCACCACTGCACCCCATTTTCTAGCATTGCTCACATCTTCACCCCATCTTCTACCACTGCCCACATCTTCACCCCATCTTCTACCACTGCTCACCTCTTTACCCCATCTTCCACCACTGCTCACATCTTCACTCCATTTTCTACCACTACTCACCTCTGCACCCCATCTTCCACCACTGCTCACCTCTTTACCCCATCTTCCACCACTGCTTATATCTTCACTCCATTTTCTACCACTACTCACCTCTGCACCCCATCTTCCACCACTGCTCACCTCTTTACCCTATCTTCCACCACTGCTCACATCCTTACCCCATCTTCTACTACTGCTCACATCTTCACTCCATTTTCTACCACTGCTCACCTCTGCACTCCCGCATCCACAACTGATCACCTGTGTACCCTCTCTTCTATCAATGCTTACATCTGCTCCCGCCAATCCACCACTGTTAACTTCCGCACCCCCTCTTCTACCACTGCTCACCTCTGACCCCTCTTTTATCACCACATTTCCCTACATCCCTTTTTCCACCATCTCTTCCCTCTGTATCCACTCCTCTGTGCACACCCACTTCCACCACCATCTAACTCAGTACCCCCTCTTTAACCATTGCTCCCCTCACACACACACGGAGCATGCATCTGTACAGTGATGAAGTAGTTCTAAATGACAAGGAAACCCGCTGCCAGGGACATGGCATTTGCACGGTGCCCTGAGTTCACTAGGGGTTAGAGAGTCGGGCTGAATTTCATGGGGTTTCAATAGTCTGGTGTAAATTTTTTTATTAAGTTCCTAAAAGACCCTGGGAACAACCCTAAAACTTGGGCACCTCCTGAGCTTGCAGGGTGACTTGACAACACAGTGAAGGATATACACATCTACAATGGCCTTGATGTTGTGGTTACCTGGGACATTATCTCACTATTGGCTTTACTGTGCACTTGTGTCCAGATTATGATAGTTAAAGCATTAACATATTTATAGCAAGCAATAAACGTCTTTCAAAACTACTCACCCCTTGCCTCTCTAGCTCCTTGTACTATGAACTAATTCAAAGATCCTAGTAAATCCCTGCAAATACTCTAAAATTGGATACCATTTGGTTTCTTTAGCTTAAAAACACATGCTGATTGTTTACATTACAAGTCTGGCAGCCTGCCAACATTCTCCTAAAAAAAGTAGCCTAAATATCAGTTTCTTTGTTGTGACCTTCATTTGTCTGCAATATCTATAGCACCAGAGGTGAGTGAGGGTATGCTTGAACGTACAGTTTTAACTCAGTTTTGGGTTACGAGAGTTACCCTTAGTTAAATAAAGCTAAATCTGGTTTTTGAGATGCCTGCCATACCTGGGTCTCTTCAAAGTTGTTAGACTCCATCCATCTTCATCTAATCAACACGTGTGGGCTTCACTTTAACATCTGTTTCACAAACTTCCCATTTTAAAAATAGCCAATGTGTCTGAGCCAGGATGGCTATTTCTGGTAGCAGATCGTGTATGTACAGTTCCAGCAGCCTGTCTATATTTACTCCAGTTTTTGTGCAATAACCTTGCCTTTATTACAGGGAAATGAAGTCCCTGACATTCCTGGGGAGCAGGTGACAGAAGAGGAATTTACAGATGAGCAGGGGAACATAGTCACAAAGAAGGTAGGTTTGTCTCTGGAATACAACTACCCCTCTACCTATTCATTTTTATACGTTGGCCATTATTTCTTGCTGCATACTGTATGTTGGTTTTAGGTGGCCTGCCTTATCATTATGATTGGATGAGCAAAGTTTTGAAGGTCATTTCATTACAAACTAAAAGTACATTTTCAGATTTCATATGGGTACATCTTCATTCCCAACAATACACCTTTTGTTTATTGATTTTTCTATCAGTGACTGTTTTCCCAATAATGTAATTTGGGAATCTCTCTTTGATTTTTAAATACCCACAGACAGGTTTTTCTAGAATCAGATTTGTAAATTATGAGATCAGACTAATCTGTCCTCTGCTTTTCTTCTTTAGTATTGGTCCTGTGCAACAACAACATAAACAGTTTAATGTTCTATCTTCCAACTCTGTCCTCATGTGCTCCAAAGGTCCTTTCCATTCATAATGCTAAAATGCTAGATAAATGATTGTCATTCATATCCAGTGTGTTTAGTGCTCTTTAAATTAAAGTCCCAAAGCACAAACGCAGGTAAGTAGTTCTGACTTCCCTCTCACTATGTTTGCAGCACTCTAATGTTGAGTGATGCAGAAAGCATTGAAGCCAGAGGCAGACTTGTACCCAGCATTTTCAGAACACATGGTTGGTTGATTGAACATTTGACATGAACACAGCTTTAACTAAATTATTAAGCTCAGTGAATTTTTTTTTTGTAAAAAGAACATTCTTCACTGCTTTATTTTTTAAAATTACCAAAGTTACATATCAACATTTCTATTAGCAAACATATCATATTATTTATGTTTGTCTGATATCCTCTACAGATTGTCAGAAAGGTCCTGCGCAGAGTGGGTCCACCAGGGTCCACAGATTTGGGGGACAATGAGGACTTGATAATCGAGGGGACATTGCAAGAGCCAGAAGAGCTTGAGAGTGAGACGCCAAATTACCTGAAGTACGCAGTGCTGCACCGAGAGGTATATTGTCCTTATGTAATGGTTCTTCATCTGCTTTGTGTCTCTTCCGTCCCA
>NC_092859.1:19343201-19356182 GCF_032062135.1 Pyxicephalus adspersus
CTTCTTCTGACCTGATTCTGACCAAGATAATAGAAGACTGTACAGGCTATTTTACAGATAATGTACAGTCAAAATAATATGTATACTGATTTTGGATTGAAGATACCTGTATGTAAATTACCTACATTACACTCCAAGCAGTTGTCTTACTTTATGTAATACAAAGGGCAGTGTCTACCAATTAAAACTTATTTATGATGTTGCCAGCACTCTCAAATGCCCAAAGAGTAGTTTGTGTATTGATCCATGGTGATAATAAGAACATCATAATGACATCATGGTAGCTGCATGTGAGCATCTAATCAAAAAGGTTACCAATACCATGGTGAACAGAATGTCATCATTTTTCCTGCATGTGCAGGAAACCAAACAAACAGGTCCAACTTGAAAAGCAATGTATAGAGCAAGCAAAAATGAAGACCTTAAGAAGCTTTGAGGAGCCCTAAAGGACCCTTCAAGTGCAGTTTGCAAATATTGGAACCAGAACATAAAGTTACAGTATTTTGTCTTTAAATTAAGTTGCATGCCCCATGGATCCTACGCCCAGGTTGCACATGGAACCTCAACTTGTGCCCAAGTTAAGATTACATCTTCACCCTAGAGTCCTAAAACCCACCGTCACCCAACTATAAAATGCCAGAGGCTCTATTGCCCACCGAGTTTCTGGCCTTTGACAGTTGAATGAAAGGGGATGTACCAAGAAGAAGCAAGGCTATATGTCTACCTCTGCGGGAGTCAATTTCCCGAGCAGAGCTTGGTGATCCACCGCAAACAATATTAAAGCTGATGAAGTCACTCCAAAGAACCTGAACCTATAGTCCGTTGTTACCTAGAAAGTATTTTAGGTATTTTATGTTCACTTTATTGGGAGTGCTGGCTTTATCCTTAAACAAGAACCTTGTAATTTCATAGGGCTCCGTCTACACTTCCATCTTTAGTTTATCAGTATTCAATAATATGTATGTGTATACATATATTTATATACACATAGATTTATCCCTTTTTACAGGTCATTGGACATTGCACACATTCACAGTGTACTGGGCTTCCTTTGCTGACCTTTGTCCTGTACTTGTTCTCTTGTATTGTCTCCTGTTTTGTGCGCAATACTCATTTTCCATATTTTTCTCTGTCCCATTTACTGTTGTGTGCTCCTCGTGTCTCTTTATCCAACGTCTACCTCTGTTGTCCAAGTGTGCCCTTTCATCTCCCAATCCCTAAACACCCATGTTCCCTCACCGGGCTGCCCCTGGCAGGCAGAGGACGAATTTGACTCTCTGAGGTCAGAGGTCGGAGACGGGAGGAAAGGGGCACAGATTGTGAAACGAGCCGGCACCAAACGGGTGCAGCAGTGAGACCACAAATCTGGGACACCCAAAATACTGGGAAACGCCCAGGTAATGCAATTGAGTGTGGGGAAAATCCCAGGTAACACCCTTAGTCTGTAGTACATGTGAACTAACAGGGACTCTCTGTATTTAACTTTAAAGTGCAGCTACCATTGGGGAGAACATGATATGCTGTGAAACAAAGGAGTAGAGCAAGCAGGCATGGCCTTTTCACTTATAAATGTATTAGAAAGGGTGAATTTAGGGGAGATTAAAGAGCTTCTGGAAGGACCAAATCCCTTTTTATTGTACCTAAAATTTAAGTGTCTTGGAAAGCACTACATCACTTGCATCATGCTGCATACAATGTGACCACCTAGTCGTGGTTTAATAACTGTCAATAGCCATTCATATTCCAGGGATGGGACATGCAGCACTATATGAGATTTGGATTGTACTGCTGGAGATTGAAGGATTGGACAACCTCAGTATTACAAGCACAAGGGGCAGATGTACAGGGGCTACTAAGAATGCCCATACAGGGATTCCTTACTCTCTATCCCCTAGGTGCCACCCTAATTAGCTATCAACTTCAAATGATGATAGCCTGGCATTCATCTGACACTGGTGGTACCACCAGTAATATGGTACTATGGTACCACCAGTAATTTGGTAACATGATTTTCACTCATCCTGTGCTTTCCAAAAGCGTTGAAAATTGCAATATTTATTTTTTATTATTATTATTCTTGGATTTACATAAACCTTATGTAGACCCCTAGATACTCAGAGCACTTCAGAAAAACAATATGGAGGCAATTTTGGGCTAGATGCTATCTGCTTCAACTCTTCCTTCACAGCATTATGATTAATATAGACGTACTTGTGCTAAAGTAGGTTTGTGATTTCTCACGTAAAGTTGAAATAACATCCTAAACCCATAACTATAGTATTCCCTCTGCTCTGTATCTTCATACACATAGCATTCACATTTAAAAGGTCTCAGCCCCTTTGTAAATGTGAGCATTGGCTTGTTCTGCAAATTCCTTTTGGCATGGAATGACATGGATTTAATTTTTTATTACAGCTTTGACTCTGCCACCCTTAGACACAGGACCCCATGTGGCAAATCAACTTTCTCACTTCTGTATAAATATTTTATATTAATAATATCATTATCATTGACCCTCCATTATTTAAATTTCATGCATTTATAATAATGTCATCATTCATTTTCTATATTCAACAGACAAGCTTCTATTTTACATTTCATTATTTATCAGTCAAACATCTCATGTTGTCCACCTCCCCTGTAACATGGTGTTATCAGAAAAGTTGATGATATGTAGTGAAAACTAGAAAGCAGAATTAAAATGGTGGATAACTAACATGAAGTAATTCATGTAATAATGACAATGCCACAAGTTGATTATTTCCTTTCCCTGGTACTATGGAATCCACGTTGTTGTATAGCATGTTTTACTTTACAGTATTTCAAACTGTTTGTTCTTTTTTTTCTATCCTGACAATCCACTCCAGCATGGTTGTCTCTTGTCTTTCCTTTATTCTCTGTAACTCCTTCATGCCTGCCAACGTTTTACAGATCATTATTCCTCTATGCTATGTCTGCTTTTTCTGGGTAACTGATTTCTCTTGTGTTTTTTTTTTTAAATCCGATCATGTTGTACATTAGAAGCAAACACTGTAGCTTGTGAAAACAAAAAACTGTTGATAAAGCCACCAAGGTTATTGATATCTTTATACCTCTTAATATTGGGGCAATCTGGATTTACTCTATCTTCTTCTTTATTTGCCACATTGAAGTTTCATATCTGATGCCTATTGGGTTTCATTGCTTCTCTTACCCAGTTTTCAGCTATTGTCTATATAACTACATCTGGTACTTACCCTTGCTTTTGGCATGGTTCTTTAATTCTTTAAGAACCCTTTCTAGTTCTTTACTGTATGACAACGTCTCATCCTCTTCCAAGGAATGGCATAACTACTATTCTTTATACCTACCTGTGGTCTCTGGTCCCTTTCTTAAATGTCTACCCTTCCTACCATTCATATTCCCTTCTGTTTCCTTACCACTTTTGTACTAATACAGTGTAATGACTTTACCCAATATATACCCCCTTCTATGATCTGGCCATTCATTCAGTGTTCTCTGCACCTGTTACCTTCTCCATATTGTACTCAAACGTGACCTATACCGTCTTCCATTTGTCCTATTCATGTTCTTTATGATTACACTTCAAACACGGTCTCCTCATTCATTCTGATCCATTCTCTTTACTTCTTCTCATTTTCATTTTCCCAGTGTCCATCTAATTTTTGATGCATTATTTTCCCATGGGTGTTCCTTTCTTGCATGACTAATGCATATTCCCTTATTTATATTTCAGAAATGTTTATCTTTTTTACATCCCAACTTTTAATATCATTATTGGCTTCTATACTTCTTTTCCTTTCCAGTTTGACTCCAGTTAATGCTAGTCTTTGGTATGAGTGTCTTACCCATTTATTCTATCATCTAACATGTAATATATCTGCACCATTTTTCCCTTGAGAACCTACTAGCCTGTCCCTTTATTTGTTTAATCCATTTCTAGCACTCAAATGGTAAAACTGCATTCATCGAGCTTTTTCAATATTAAGTGCAAGAATCAAAATTCTTCATGCAAATTGCAATACCTTGTAACAATTAAATTTATTTTGCTGAAGTCAGATCAGTATATGATGGATTCTAATTGGTTGATGTGATTGATGCACATATCACTTTTCTCCTTGCACTGTTTATTGAATAGGATAGCTTGTTTACTTTGTGAAATTTCACGTTCCCTCCAGAACAGATAATTTGCACTTCCACTTCAAACACTTTCTGGTCCCCGATGATCCTCGATGTGTGTATTTGATCTGAGCAATGTGTGCCAGGAGTGATATAGTGTGATATAAATAAATGACTACAAGAGCCATATTGAATACATGGTTTACCGCATTGGAATCCAAAGATTATATTTAATGCTTGGATAATTGCTGCACACCTAATCACATAACAGCAGGATGTTAAAATAGTATCCTTGGCACAATTGTGTCCCCAGATATCCGGAGCAGAGATACAGCACACACACAAGTCAAAGCGAGAGCTGATACTATGCTGTATTTGGATAAATGAAAACCACAAAATCCAGTGGTCTTCCCAGTAGCTGATTTTCCCACCCATTATGTTCTAAATAATAAAAATAAAAAACAAACACAGATTGTGGTTCTCCCGATATAGCAGACCTGATTATAACATGCACAGAAACATAAACCAAGATATTTCACCAACAGGGTCCTCAAGAAACTCCTCAGCACATTCTGGAATAACATTTTGATTAGTCTGACCCAATACGTTATTGGAGAAAAAGTTTAATTAGCGTTGCAGAATTAAATTAGAAGTCAGTATTTTAAAGTGGAGATGACTTTGAGACTTGTTCATTAAGCAGTGGGCCATCAGGTTGAAGCAAGTCTGTTTTAATAATAGGAGGATGTAGGCGGCTGCCCGGGGTCTTTGCTATGTAAGGACACCTCCACCATATAACAGGCACACCTCCAGAGCATAGACTTCACAGGGAGATTAGCACCTCATTAGAGGTACCGTGTATGTGAAAAGTGTCACATTTATTACCGGGTCACCACATATCAGTCACACATCATAGAAAGATAATAACTTCATAAAAGTTGCAGCTATTCTAAATTCTAGACGTTATATACCAATACCTTAAGCCAGGATTTCCCATAAAATATTAACCTACAGAAATCAGATTAGAACCCAATGGATTCTGTTTGGAATAAATTGTCCAAAAAGTTATATCATGAACCCAAAGCCCCAGTCTGGTTCTTATTACCCTATTGTGTTGCTGCACATTGGCCACAGGGCAGATAGTAAATGAAACTCCAAAATTTTAGGGTTGGCAGGGTTTCTAATCTAAAATTCAATGCAGGTATAGTTAGTAGTAAGAATTTTGTCTGGATATTCTCAGGTAAGACTGAGCTCTAATGTGCGCTTACTGTTACCATGGATGACTCATTTACTTTCCATTCTATACATGAGGGTCTGTGCAAAAAGCCTTATACATGTACAAGGACCTATTCATACCTATTGATCCTGGTGTATTGTGTCTTGGATTGTAAGCTCTTGGGGACAGTCCTCTCTTCCCCCTGTGTCACTGTCTGTTTCTATCATTTGCAACCCCTATTTAATGTACAGCACTGTGTATTATATTGGCGCAATATAAATCATGTTTATTAATATTATTAATAATAATAATAATAATAATAATATTGCATGTATGGCAATGGACTTTTTTTAACATGGATTGCAGTAGTCCACTCTAATTTAGGAGCTGTAAGGTGACCTGTCACCTGAGAAATGCGAGGCTCCCTTCTCCCCACTCAGGACATTTGTTCTAGTCTTGTGTCTAAGAAAACATTGAAGCTGATGGATTAACATGACAGCCATCTAACTGGCCTTTTCAGAAGTCACCAATGGCCACCTCTATATTCCCAGGTTTTAGTTTGAACTTGCCTGTGCAGCAAGCATAGAGAGATTTCTGTGTTATATTTGGGTCTGGGTGCAGGAAGCCACCGCGGTGTCATTTTGTCCTATAATTTATCCTCTGATAATCTCTGTGGTCTCTGCTCTCCATAGAGCCCAATCGGAACATTAAACCTGAGTTGCTCCCCCCTGGGCCCTAATGGAATGCTGCTTCCATGTGACACGGATAGGACAGGCAGCCCTTTTCCAGGCAGAGATAAATATAGATGTACGATCAGTGTCACACCTGTGGATGTACAGGGCGATGGGGACATTTCAAAGTCTTGTCATATACCCCAGCAATGTAACATCTGAACCCAGACATGTCTTGTACAAGCTCAGCATATATACTCCAAGCCATACACCATGACACATGCACCAACTCATATAGCAAGCATTCTTATTAATTCTCTTCTATAGGACAATGGAAAGCTGCCCACACAACACATGCGTTTACAGGTGTTACCACAACATACATTAGCAACCGTTATGTGCATTAGCTTGTTGCAGAGCCATTCCTTGTCAATGGCACACCAATACAGACATGTTGGGATTCACTATAACGCATGGTAATGCACTATAGTTTGTTGTGGTGTGCTGCAGAAACAAAACAGTGCATGCACAATCTTTTGCCATTTTGCTGCATTCATAACTCCTAAATTAGAGTGGACTATTGTAATCCATGTTAAAAAAAAAGTCCATTGCCATACATGCAATATTAATATTAATATTATTATTATTTTTAATAATATTAATAAACATGATTTATATTGTGCCAATATATTACACAGTGCTGTACATTAAATAGGGGTTGCAAATGATAGAAACAGACAGTGACACGGGGAAGAAAGGACTGTCCCGAAGAGCTTACAATCCAAGACACAATACACCAGGATGGATAGGTATGAATAGGTCCTTGGATACATGGATAAGGCTTTCTGTTTTCTACTCGATGACTGTGATTTTCAAATCCTAATGGTCTTTCAATTTTTTGAAATTTTGTGTGAACATTTAGCTAATTGAGCCACATATATTTCTAGCTATTGCTAGTTTTATATTTATCGTATAGATTAAACACAGAACCATACAATAAATTAACATCACATAACCCCAGCTACATCCCAGTATAAATGTTTATTAAAAGCAGTTTTTAAGATGAACAACAAACTACGGCTGTATTGTATGATGGAGCAAATGGGAATCCGTGATAAAGGTAGATTGTATGAATGGGGCCATGCTGACCCGGTGCCATATGTAGGGAATGTAAGTAACAAAGCAGACCAGGGATAGCTTGCAATATAATATAGAAGGGATACAGGGAATCTGAGCAGAGTGGAGTTAATTGGTAACTGGAATCACATTGGCAGCAGGACAGCCAAGGACACAATTGTAATAGGAGTCAGGACAAGAAAGGATAACAAAAGGCAGGACATGATTAATTATCATGAGCTTGCAAGGACAAGGCTTTCATTTTTGTATCTATGCCCATGCCAGTATGATAATAATAAAGTGCCAGCTTGTGCCCCAGCAGAGAAGCCTGGTTATTATTGCTATGTATATCCCACCATGCCAGTATAAATCTGCGCTTCCTTCACCTATCTGCTGTCTTTAGTATTTTTATAATTAATACCCAGAGTTATTATGACCATTAGCTTGTATTTTGTCTCAATGGATATTAGCTGGTCACATGATATACCAATAGATAAATGATAGCTTCATATAAACAGCTGATTCTATTACAGGTGGTGTGGGCAAATTTTGCTTCTTTGCCAGGTTGTAAAGGTTAAATTGGAGCTCCGAATTCACCCAACTGTGCCAACCTCACTGTTAATATGAAATGCTGCTAATGATCTACTGCAGATGCTTCATGAAGGATTGATTTGGAAAGTCAAAATTAACTAAAAGGACACTTTATACCCATACCAGGCCCAGTTTTGTTAATTCACCCAATGCAAGGCAATATTGCACTATTTCTAATATGGGGAATAAATGATGTGACAAGGTTCTAACATTAAACATTGGGTGTCATGAGTTGTACTGTCAGTTTATGATCTGCTTGGAGTATCTGGTCAAATAAACATAAACCATAATATGTATTCAAAAAGTACTTACCCACATACTGGTGCCACATCCCATAAAATAAATATTAAGCACACAACCAAGTTTCAAGGAAACAATTTGGGACTTTTAAAGCAACCTATATTTAGTAATCATATAAGTCACATACTTAATTAAAATGCCAGCATAATTTATTGATAGAAAAACAATTCATTAAAGACCATCAATTGGAAATGTTATAGTGTCAATATGTAAATGACCCAACTCGTTTCACAAAAACATAACTTCATCAGGGGTCTATTTGAGATATGTGAAAAGCATACAATAAATTACATCACAAATAACACTTAACATTTTATTTATTCGTTGTTGTGTTTTTTGTAATGTAATTGATTGTATGCTTTTCACAGATCTCATATAGAGCCCTGATGAAGCAGACAGGTTATGTTTTTGTGAAACGCGTCGGGTCATCTACATATTGAGAGAATATGTTGTTAAAATTTGTAATTTATGTAATCATGGTCTAATAATAAGTTTTTTTTTGTATCAATCAAGTATGCTGGCATTTTAATTGAGTATGTAGCTTATAATTTTAGTGAATCCTTAAAAGTCCCAATTGTTTCCTTGAAACTTGGCTGTGTGTTAAATAAACGTAAATTCCCATCGGATACTAAATGCTGCGAGACGATGCTAGATTTCCACAGTTATTAAACTTTTTTTCACTTTTTGTTTTAGAATTACACCTCCAGTACAAGCTACTGAAGCCGACCCGAGTGATGTCTACTGCAGCCCACAGACTAGGAACCAGTACAAAATGGAATTCTTCTCGCTCATCTATAAGCAGACACCTCCCTCCCCAAAACCATCACAATCAAGAGGGGTCCCTCCCCCTCCAAAGTCCGAAGAAGACGCTCGCCCCCTGTATGCTCACGGCATGAAGAATTGCACCCTGCATGTTACAAAGTAATATGCATGTGATGACATTGGGGAAGAGGACAGTGCTGCCCCCCTGCCTCCTTCCCCTGATCCCCTATACCCCTTCTCTTTTTCAGACCCCCACCGGGGGGGGGGTGGCCATTTTCGGGATAAGACTGGAAAACAGTGGGTGACACTTAACCTTTTTACTACTTTACCTATCCCAGCTGCAAACTGCTTTGTGTCTCAGATACTACATGTATATCAGTACTGAGTATGTCTATACACTCTACAGCAGCATTAAAGGGAACAACTCGCTGGTTCCTCTCACTCTATCAGCTGTCCATCGACACACAGCAATAGGAGTAACCCTCAGCCCGTGGACGGACCGTCCCGCAGGCCGCAGGGCACAGCACAATGTCGACAGGGCAGACCAGGCATGGGTTCTGCATGTTGCAGTTAATTTGCGTTCAATTTCCTTCTAAGCGAAAGGGCTACACGTTAGAGATACTCAGTATCGTTATGCAGGGACGCGTCTTCAATTGAAGAGGGCTACAAAAAATAAGTGTATGTAGATACTCAGTACCACTATACAATGCGGCATGTTTTCTTTTTTTTTTTTTTTCTTTCAAGGTGGCTAGGCATCAGTAGAGGCACTCGGCACCATTATACAGTGCAGCATGCTTATTCTCAAGCTACTGGTAGTGCATTAAGGTAGTCTGCATTATTGTACAGTGCAGTACGTTTATAACAGGGGGTATGAAAGTGTATAGATATAATTCTAGAGTCATTATTACGCAGAGCAGCATGTTTATTTATCAGGGGCTGGGAGTGTATAGAGATACTCATTCTCATTATACAGTGCGGCATGGTCATTGACAGTCCACCAAAATGCTCAGCACCTCTGCACAGTGCAGCATGTTCATTATCAGGGGCTGAAAGTGCATAGAGATGCTTCCCGGCGTCTTTATACAGCGCAGAATGTTCATTATTAGGGGTAGGGGGGTACGGGGATGAAATTGCCCCCCTGACTCAGGAATGTGGTTCCAGCTTTAGGGGGGGAGGGGAGAATTCTATCTATTAAAAGGATTTAGCCTACCCCCTCCCCACACAGTTACCCCAAGTCCAGACCCTCCAGCCCTATTCCGGAGAGACAGAGCACTCACCTTCACAACCTCTCCAGCGCTCTTTTTAGATGCAATTTCTGATATGCATAAGAAGCTGATTGTACAATAACTGCTCATATGGGAATAAATACTATGCAATATAAGCTAAACTGTGTTGTTCCATCTGTTGCAATATTTACAACCACCACATGGGGGCGATGCAGAATCAGTTTTGATGCATTATATACTAAGTTGAAATACACATGGGGGGCTTTCCTATCACCTTTTTTATTATTATTATTATTATTATTATTATTATTATTATTAAAAAACAAGATTTATATAGTGCCAACATATTACGCAGCACTGTACAATAAATAGGGATTTAAGTTACAGACAACACATTTATCAATGATGCTTATTTTCCATCCTATCACATTTTCTTGCAAAATCCACATTGAGAATTTGTAAATATATTTGATTGCATCAAGCTGAAAAAAACAATGATTTCATCATAAACATTAATTTACAGATTAAAGGAAAGTTGTAACATAGTTTTAATGAACAGAAACACTTTTGATGAGACCTACACACCTGTTATCCCATACAGGTAAATCTCCCCCTAGTGGCCATTAAGGAAATAGCGGCTACAAGGTGTGTGTGTGCATAGCCAACACATATTTGTTTTGAATAGAATAGGGGTTACAACCACAATATTATTATAAATATTAATAATAAACAGTTTTTTATGGCACCAACATGTTATGCAGCACTGTACAATAAATAAGGGGTTGCAAATGCCAGATACAGACAGTAACACAGGAGGAGGAGAGGACCCTGCCCAGAAGAGCTTACAATCTAAAAGTTTATTTCTTGCTGTTTGTGTACCATTGATAATTTTCCCGTTCCTATCTGTTCCAGGGGCACAAACATAAAGTTACAGGTAATCTCCCAAAGTTCAACAGTTGTCCCCAGAAGTGGTCTATAGGAAAATGTTTCCTAACTGCCTGTCAGAGTAAGGAGTTTGCCCAATGGTGATGCAAGCTTTAAAAATGGAATGGATCCTCCAAACCTTAGCTACGGTATCCAAAAAACAAAATGTGCCTGGAGATAAAATTTAAAGGATAAATGCAATTTTACATAAAGTTCACTTATTCTGTTTGTTTAGCCCCACTAGCCTAAAGTAACATAACTTTTTGCCCCATGGATCATCTCCTGCTGTGGGGGACAGAAGCAGAATTGTGAGAGTTTCCTTTTCATATAACTTTAGGATGAGGATAAACATCTCATTTCCATATTTCCACTGACAAAGACATCAAGATCCACCATACTGGGTATATAAGCACTGAAGAAAATTGGAGTATGACTCCTAAAATAACTCTTTGGATACAAGAAAACGGCAATCCCTTACTGGACCGGTGTGTCTTAATGTTGTCATCAAAAAATGCAGAAGTGCCATCCATTAAGCTCAGCAGCTTTGCCCTCCAAAATTCTGGTGTCATTGTAATTGCTTCCTCTCCTAAGGATCTTCAATAAAATTATTGGATCACATTGAGGATAAAAATGTCACACAATAGATCCACCATATTATGTGCTGTAGCTGCTTATGAATGGCAATGTCCAGAAGACAGCTGATAAATGGCCAACAACACACAATATGTGAAAAAATTTTTATTAAGATACTCATGTTTAGAGATCGGTAACATGACAATACTTCTTTCTGATGGTGTGCTGGTGACCATTTATCACACATTTCACAGACAGCAGCAGACACGTCAATATCAGGAATAATTGTCTATGTTTATTTATGGATTTCCAGAAATCATTATTGGTTTTCCTAATCAAACTCATGCTTAGTTCATGCAGGACAACTCAACTGGTCTGCCATAATGACCCCTTACCCTTTGGACTTCATATGGGTGGTAGGAACACTGGTATCTGGGCTACTACCTGCTGTTGGCACCTTGTCAGCCCCAATCTGTATGTTGGGCACTAAAAAACAAAAAGTCCTCAGGAGGTAGAGCTTTTTTAGCAGAAGAAACATGCAAGGTATCTTTTTCCAAAACCTTTCTTGGTGGCTTCCTGATGGCTTCTTTTCTCTTACACTGCACAATGCATGCACTATACAGTGTGGAGTGTGGCTCTATATACGGCATTGCTGTAAATGGACCCTGAGATCAGCAACGCATCATCAGTGGGCCTCCTGTGGCAGAAGAAGGTCATTGTGTACCAAGAAGACTCAGGAGAAAATATGGCAGCTTTGGGGGATGCAGCAGTGCTTATATAAAGGTAATTGTGTGCCATAATCTGCAAGAAAGCTGGACATACTTGGCGAGTTTGGCAAAAACTCTCCCACATCAATGAAAATTTAGTTTGACTTTAATGAAGCAGCGTTTAAATATCTGACAGCAGACGGTACTTATCTGCTCACTGCCACCCTAATAATTCTCTATGGGTGGCAACAAGTGTGGCTCAACCACAAGCACAGTTCAGGGTAAGTGCACTGCAACCTCACCACCATGAACATATCCTTACTACCCAGCTGTGTTCAGCTGCATTGAAGAAGGGAAGCCATGTGTAAGCTCTGTGTCATTCTAGTTGAAGCATACACAGTACTTATTATTATTATTATTAATATTATTAATAAACAAGATTTATATAGCGCCAACATATTACACAGCGCTGTACAATAAATAAGGGTTGCAAATGACGGACTAAAACAGACAGTGATACAGGAGGAGAGGACCCTGCCCCGAAGAGCTTACAATCTAGTAGCCAAGTAGCCAAGCACTACCAAAGTCACAAAAGAAGAGGATAAGCAAGACACCAAAAACTCCTGGAATATCTGTAGCTCCAGAGGCTGAATACAACAGGAGGGAAATAAAGGATGGCAAATGTTTGGTTCTGGGTTGGAGCATGAAAATGTTATTATTATTACTATTAAACAGGATTTATATAGCGCCAACATATTACGCAGTGAGGATATATAAAA
>NC_092859.1:19356710-19357667 GCF_032062135.1 Pyxicephalus adspersus
ATCTTTGAACCATTCTTAGAAAATATGGAGTGGAGTTTTAAGCAACCAGGCCATATTTATGGATTGTAAATTAATTTACTAAGCAATACTTTTCAGATATTAGTATCACAGCTGGTTTAGTATATGACTAAGCGGGGATATGATGTAGGGTAGTTTTGGGGAGCTTTAGTAAACCGGGCCCTGTGCATATAGTATTTGTGTAGATTGTTCTATAACCTATTTATAGTATTTTCATAATGTACTTGCTGTTATTGGTATTTGGAACATAACTCTATTGTGTCCATCTTACCTAAGCATAAGAATTCTATGAACAAGTCTGCAATCACTGAGGGTCTGTCTTTGCCCGTGTGGGATTATCTAAATATGGAAAGGACACAAAAAAATAATATATATGGGTTTTGCTAAAAACTAATATACTTTCTAAAGTACAATTTGTTGGGATTTGTTTTCATGTGTACATATCAGAAAAATTTTGCACAGCTACTACAAGAGAATACATATCAGAGGTTTAACAGCACGCAACAGGACCTGCTGTACACCTGGGGTATGTGCAAAAGTAAAGTTGACCTTTTACTGTACATCAATGACAAATTCCATGATAATATTATATAAGCAATATCACTTTCTTCCCTTACATTAAATAAAACACAGTCATGACTATCAAAGTGTTTCATTCTTTTATAGTGAAGAAATATTCTGATTACAGATTGACACTTTTTCTTTTTTTTTATAATGCTAAATGTAGAAAAGAAGAATCCTGTATCGTATTTACTATATGTAAATTAAAGAGGTGATCTAAAACTTCTTTCACTTGAATGAAGTAACTGATCTCCCTATTTAGAAGCCTTTTAGCTTCCATTGTGGCTATTGAAAAGTGGAGAACATACCGTGTTTCCCCGATGATAAGGCAGGGCCATCAAATAAGACAGCCCCCCCTTTTTAGGTAAAAATGAAAAA
>NC_092859.1:19359162-19375498 GCF_032062135.1 Pyxicephalus adspersus
CACATGAACAATAACTGTGTACTGTAGTCTTCTTCATGGGTAAATAAGGCATCCCCCTGAAAATAAGCCCTAGAGCATATTTTGGCCTTCAAAAAAAAATAAGACAGTGTCTTATCATCGGGGAAACAGGGTAGTAAAAGTGGCAATAAGGTTGTTTGAAAAAAAAAAATCACTAATCTTTACTATTTCTTAAGTTGGTGATCTTTATTGATCCATTTGAAGCAGTGGTCAATTCTGAATGATAAATAAATATCAATGCAGGGCATTAGTTCTGGCAATCAGATGATCTTTATCTTCTACTTATAAAATGTATAAGTCTCCAGCTACTAGGAGCATTGCATGTGTTTACCCTAGATCAGGCTTGACCATATCTGATACCCCTTTTGTAAAACAAAAAAAAATTATAAAGAACAATTTTTTGGTATATATTTTTTGTTTATTGAAGTTTTAGAGCAAAAAAAAAGCAACAAACTATATGCCATTTCACAAAGGGAACAAAAAAACTAAAATGTACAATCAGAAAAAAGGGTTATAACAAGGCAGACTGTGTCATATATTATAGAAACCATCAAATCATTGGATAAAACCCAAAAAATACAAAGTGCAAAAGACTTTGTGGAAACATGAATTAGGACAATATAGAAAAGACAAGAAACAAAAAAAAGTAACAAAATGGTAAAAACCTGGCTTTGTGTTGACCTCAGATCTTTAAGGTGTGACTATTATCTTTTATATATTTAGGTAAGTCCTGGAAGACTATCCAAGGGACCAGATGTAAAGATATTTTTCTGTCCTATCATGAACGCTGGATTTAAGGTCCTCCATAGGCATATTAACATTAACCAGACACAGTCGGTGGAGATAGGCTGGGGAAGAACAATTTTTTTACCCTATTAAGCAGCAAGTAAAACTATATTCAGACACATTAATAAAATTACAAACTATTTATAGAAATAGGGTTTTGAAAACAATAATGTGTACTGCCAGGAACTTTCAACTGGCCTCTTTCATCTTTAAAAGACTAAAGTTTCCCTTTAAAAAAGGCCAAAAAGGCAGATTTTACTTAAAGATTGTAGGACAGATAAAGCAAACTGGAGATAATATAAAAGGACAAGGAGTGTGAATAAATGTCAGCAGGGGTTCATGGTAGGAGCCTGTCCCCCGTCTGTAACCTATGTGTTGCTAATCCTTAATTTCTTGTCCATTTATTTCATATAAAATCAATGGATTTCGTTCTGCCAAATCCTGGCCGTTATGTTAACCCTACCATAAGCTAGCAGGTCAATATTAATTAAGTGGGGGCTTTCTAAGCTCTAAAGTGTCCGCCAGTTCTATATAAACACAAATTCAAAAGACGCCTTGTTATTTTTTGTATTCATACAACTCTGTAGGATTTCATTAACATTTATTATATCCTAATTGGTTAAGATATGGCTGATTGATAAAGAGATCATTTTAAATACATAATGCAAAGTAAAAATGGTTCTCGGTATATGAATAAAATTATAGATTAAATAGTTAAACAGAAGAAAATTGTAAAAATAAAAAAAAATGGTATTTGAATTGACAAACACTTCAAATGTATTGTTCCCGGGTTGTGTACTGCAATCTGTTAGCTCGCCATAAATCCTGCTGTAGCAGAGGGGATAGGCAGCTTCAGTTTGTGGACAAACATCTCTGTGGAAAAATCAAACTCATTAATTCCCTATCTTAAAGTTCAATTTATCTAAGGACGTCCGGCAGGGTGCGAAGGCTGTGGGGAGCGGCCAATCGTTGGCCATCACCAAACCCCCCCTTACCTTGGCCAATAACTAAGCTGCATGGGTGAGGGAGGAGGTGAGCCAATGTGAAGTGTAGGTTCACCTGCATTCGACGAGGAAGACTATAAGAAGAAGAAAACTTATTGAGATTGGAGAGGAGGGGAAATAGAATCTAAAGGGAGCCATTACGGGACAGTTGATGGTGCAGCAAGAGCAGAAGTAGACCAAGAAAAAAGAAGGGGAAGGTGAACTTGGAAAGCGACCCACACTAAGAAAGAAGTTTTTGAGAAAGATCCAAGGGTTAGCGGTAGAAGAGAAAGCTTGGGGGAATATAGATAAAGAAATCGAAGAAAGCAAAGTGAACAAAGGAAATGATTATTACAAAACAAGTGAGATAGAGTGGAAGAAAATAGAGGGAGAGACTAAGACAGAGGGAAGTAGAAAAAGAGGGAGCTCGAGAGGGAGACACTGAAGGAGCGAGGCAATTGAGAAATGAGACTTTGAGAGAGACAGTGACTGAGTGAGAGATAGTGAGGAACAGAGAGGGGGGCAGGGAAGGAAGACAAGGTGAGAGAAAGCCAAAGGAGAATAAAGGGAAGAAGAGGGTGGTGAGAGGAGCTAGGAGCTCAGGGAAAGTAGGGATATGGAGCAATAAAGGTAGACTAGAGAAGGCAGAGAGGTGGGGACAAACAAGAAAGAATGTTAGTACAGATTTTTCAGCAAGTCTGGAAACTAGGAATTATTTCTTGAAAGTCTCTCTGGAATCACACTTTACTAGAACCTGGGAAGGCGTGAAAGACTAAATATAGGGTTCAGAACCTTTTTAATGGTTTGACCCACCCTGAAGAACTTCTCAGCTTTACTGCTGGTGCCATCTCTCAAGAGCAGGTAATCTAAATCACTTCAAAACTATGGAGACCCACCATCCTGGAGCCTTTATGCTGCCTACCTACACCGACATTAAAACCTCCGGCTGCCAGTTTCCTGCCCACACCACCTTCCACAAGCTTAGCAGTTCAGTATTGGGGTGCCATCTCCCAACTGGTACACCACATGGCATCTCAGACATACTCAGCAGACCACTGCCTCCTCCACATGGTGGGGTTCTTCCTGCATACCCTGCTGTCCCAGCTTATGGACGAGCTTCATCTACGGGGAGCTGCTTTGGAGATCAAGCAGGTATCATAGCTAAAGGTGGAAACCCGTACAGCACACAAGGCCAGACTGGTTGGACAGATATCGGTCAAGAATGGAGAGCAGGCAACAGGACGCTCAGTAATGGTGAGTAATTTTCTGATATTGTTATTGATTTATAAATCTTCAAAGGATTTGGAATGATGTGCAAAATGAAAACTTAGAGATAACCATTTATAAGACTAGAATAGCAAATAGCAATAAATGCTTCTTTTAAGAGCTTACAAACTAATAGGTAAGAAAATATATACAAATAGGAGAAACAAGAAATATTGCAATGAATGCTGTAAAGAAGTGTTATAGAATTAACTATTCTTGCTAAAAAAATACAGAAACTTCAATAATGAAATAGATTACCAGTCAAAGTCAGTGGGACTTATACTTAAACTTGATTTATGACATGCTGGTTTGTCCCTTCCAGAAAATTATAGAAAAACATTTACAGAATATGGTTGCTCTACACTTACAGATATTCCATAGGGAATTTTGTTACTATTTTTTTGATAAAATGGCATAAAACATAAAATATGTATATACATTAATATGCATATACATTTTATTTTATGTTAATAAATAAAATGAAAGTGTTATTTGGATTATGTGATTTTGTCAAGTATAAAAAACTAAAAAGTAGCTGTAATTGGGATAAACAATATATACAGTTTCTCCAGTAAAAAATATGCTTCAAAAAAATATAGGCGTCATTTTTGTATGAAAAAAAGTTTCAACACAAATGGTAAGCCGATTTACACCTATGGAAATACAATCTTTGTGTGTTACAGTGGCTTACAAAAACCTACTGTGAAATCATTGTACAACAATAAACGTATAACAATTATAAAAAATGATTCCTAAAATTTCCTGTGAAAAGATACATTGGTCAATATTGTTTTTACAACATCATTATTTCCTAGAACTGAGTTATTGTTAATGTGCTAAAACGCTATGAATGCCCATTGTCCAGTGATTTTGCCAACAATAATTTCTCTGAGTTTAGATTAGAAGAAAGTTGTTTATAACCCAATACAAAGAGTGTCAGAGAAGGCAGCGTCTGTCGGAGGTTGTGTTGTTTAATAATGGCCCCATCTAATGAGCCTAGATAACAATGCTTTATTATTTCTTTTTTTGTTTTGTTTTCTCAGTCCCAACAGGGAATGCTGATGTTTCTTCAAGAAAGAAGCACACTCGCCCCACTTTCACCGGCCATCAAATCTTTGCTTTAGAGAAAACATTTGAACAGACTAAGTATCTTGCAGGCCCAGAAAGGGCACGACTGGCCTTCAGCCTGGGCATGAGTGAATCTCAAGTCAAGGTAGGAAATGTTATATTATATGTGAGATTGGTATTATTGTATTATTATCATATGTATATTCAATAGATCTTTAAGACAATACAATATTGGTTGATTGTAAAATATTGATTACAATCAATGGATATTTTACAATGAGACTGGGCAAAGGATAGATGGATAGATAGGTAGATAGATAGATGGATAGATAGGTAGATAGATAGATAGATAGATTAAACTATCTAACATTATGAATGTCAGTAGACCCAGAGGAAGGCAAAACAAAAAAAATAAACATTATAAAGCATAATCCAATATGCTCCAACAGGGAAAGAGTAGCCTAAGAGAATCAGGTTCCCCCTGGAGTAACAATCTGCAATGTTGTTTCCTCTTAATAATATTAATCATTTATATTTTGCACATTTTGAAACATATCCAACTCTTTGTAGCCTTCTATAGAGTTGTCTAGATTTAGTTTTTGTTTTACATTTTTACAACTATTACTGGGAAGAACATTTTCTATATTCAAAGGTTAAACCTATTTTTTTCTTATTAGACGCAAATAGTGCCCATTTGTCTTGCATTGACCCTCATGTTAAAAAATATTAGATTTGCATCAAGTTTAATGTATGGACCATTATTAAATTTGTACGGGTTCAAAATATTTTGCCATAACTGGCTAGTTCTAATTGATAATATGTGAATAGAAATATATTTATTAGATACTGAGGCTGACGGCTTAACACATCCTGTGATATCTATTGTCGTCTGTCCAGGTCTGGTTCCAGAACCGACGCACTAAGTGGCGTAAGAAGAGCAGCATAGACCCCACCAGCCAACCAACCCTTGGCACCCGGGCCACTGGGGAACTGACACCTTCTGAGAATGAAGATGATGAATACAGCAAGCCACTAGATCCTGATTCAGACGATGAGAAAATACGCTTGTTACTGCGGAAACATCGAGCAGCATTCTCCGTGCTTAGCCTGACCCCCCACAACCTGTAATAAAGACTAACTGAACATAATCAGACCTCATCAGAGGGAAACTCCAAAGATATCATTACCGATCATTTATCACTGATAACAAGTACAACTATCACTGGACGCAATCATGGACTCCATCATCTGTGATAGGCAACATGTGACTTTAATGGAACCAGCCAGAACAGAAAATATAATGTAGACTCTACACCGATACAATAACTAAAACCTTACAAATATCAATTAATCAGTGTGTGTATGTGTGTGTGTGAGAGAGAGAGAGAGATATAGTCTTATTTATTCTGGTATAGACTCATATAATCAAAAGTGATGCAATTCAGTCTCTTTGAAAATACGCCAAGTGAAACTTTAGTTTGATAAATGAGTAAATGCTGCTGCCAATATTTTGTTTGAAAGGTTTTGTTTTACACGTTATATGAAGGTTTCTACATGATGAGTCAGCACAGACTGAAGGACAGTAATGTTATTATATTTTAGGGGAATAAAAAGGTATCAGAAAGCTAAGAGAAAGTTGGATAGCCGCTGTATGCCTAGATATGATAAAAATTAAAAATCTAATTCAATCGTCTACAAATCTGTAGGACACAAATAACCAACTCATATTCCACATTCTGATATTTCCCAAATGTAATAAACAGTGTTGAAATATTCCAGACATCTTTGGCCAATGTGCCATGGGGCCCATCCAATGACATACAAGATATCTTGGCCAATGCACGTCCTCCAACTTTTGTACAAATGTAGAACAGTACAGGACGATGCCTATTTATGATGGCCTTACAGTATAGAGCAGTGTTTTTCAACCAGGGTTTCATGGAACCCTAGGGTTCCTCCAGAGATTGCTGAGGGTGTCATGGGCAGTTTGGACCTCTCAGGTTAGTTTAACTGACACCAATCATTCTTTTGGCTATCTGTTAGAGTGATATTTCTCCCACTGATCACCACGCTAATCTACTGTGAACTAAGGGGTTGCACGGGTTCCCTGAGACCTAAAAGTTAATTTAAAGGTTCCCGCCATTAAAATGGTTAAGAAAAGTTGGTATAGATGCAAAGGTGAGGAAGAGGTGATAGACAGCACATATATTGGTATATTTGCATCAGGTGTCAATTCACCAGTACACAACAGATGTTTTTCTTGTGTCTCTATCTTCATTATATATATATTTATATATATAGATATAGAAATATATAGAAATATACTGTTTTAAAGGGCACAAAAGCATTATGCTCTTGCTCAAGAATCTTAACTAAATAGTAATTACAGGGCATTATTGCATTTTAAATGTTGTTCTCCAATAAATTTAAAAATTAAAAAAAACTCATGGAGCTCTAAAAGATTGACTAAACATAAACATCAATGACATTTCCAGGAACAAGTCTTTGTGATTTCCCCTGGAAATAAAATTCCACCAACAGATTATGAATGATAACCCTTTGAAAAAATCAGTATTAATTATTGATGAAAGCTTTGCCGCAGAATTCAGCAAGAAGAGTCAAAGAGAGCCAAATTTTCACCATGGATCCAGGATCCGCAGAATAGAATTCTACTGCATTGCAGCTAACGTGCGGTTCTTCTTAAACAGATTCTATCATTTACATACAGTTCAACCGAGAGGAGTGCATATTTTATATACGTTGTTGGGGGACTATGTATCCTTACTCTTGTGATTCACTTCGGTACTCCCATCTCTGCATCTATAAGTGGAACTGGCACACACCAAATACATTGAACACCAATAAAATGAGTATCTACTTTGTCTATGCTGCCTTTTTTTTTTTTTTTTAAAAGATATCATTTTACAAATGTGAGATCCCTGCACCCTGTGTATGTAGCCTTTCATAATAGACTTTAAATTATTATCTGCAACTTGAAAAGAAATTCACTTGAATGATATATACACAAGGGGTTTTATGGCATGAAAACTAAACCCGATTATTTCTTCAGTGTTTGTAGATCGAAGGGGTTAAATAATAGGATTTGGCTCTCCTCATTAGGGCGTGGTAGGACTTGGAATGAGAGGTTCAGGTCATTTATCTTAATGAGGTTTGATAAGCGAAGGTGTAAAGTATTTCTCATTTTCCCCAATTAAAGATAATGAGTGACATAGTGGTCAGAGTTTTACAAGCTTGTGCAATTACAGTTCAACTGCAATAAAAAGAACCTGGTATCCGTGATCGGTAATGTACAGAGAACCAGTCATGATTTTACTGAATTAATTCGTGGCCTTGTATTTAGTTTGAACTCATTATATGAGTCTGACTTTTCTGCTGTAAAGGGAGGGAGGAAGGAATGAGTTCACACCAAGTGAAAAAGTAGCTTCCCAGACCACTTATCAGCCGACTCTAAAGCCTATTTCTGTGTTTACAAGTATGTATAGCATATGTGCACTCAAAACCCTGTAGCCAGAATGGAGAACCTTTGTCATATGTGTCCTGTATTATAACTGATTTCTGATTCTGCTGGCAAGAAGTCAAAAAGGCCAAAGCATAATAAAATTATCACTAACAGAGAAACATGGGAAAGGACCATGGTCAGGTTTCTACAACAGCCTTACTAAAATGATTTAGACTCACCTGATTGGTATGGCCATTGTCATCTAGTACCCAGGTTACACCAGCCCATTCCACATATTCCCCTGGAGGTCAAAGCCCCATTTTCAACCTTGGAACAACATCCACATTGATTGACAAAGCCAATCTTTGGGGGCTACTCACCCACTTTTTGACAGATGGGATTATAAAATGTTTGTGCACATGGTTTGACACAAGAACAGAAGATGAGAGTTAAAAAATGACTGCAAACAAAACCACCCAACTTTCCAACAACATTAGAAAATAACATTCACATTGTGCTAATGAAATCCAAGCTGCCCTTGAGAGAAACTTGTCCCTGGGTCGGACCCGTGCAGTATATTTGAATGCATTATAAACAGAAACTGCAATAAAATGTCAGGGGAGTGGCCCTATAATAATTGTCATCTCCTTTATGTTCTGACTGTCAGGGCCCTTCACTTGGACACAATACGGCATATCTATATAGCTGAGAGGTTATCTAGCAGCTAATAATTGTGGCATTGCAAACAACGATGGACAGGGCACAAAGGTTTATGTGTATTAGAACTTCACATGAATTAGTAGAGCATTTTTCAACTTTGCCAAATCACATGAAAATTTTGAATTTAAAAAACCCCCTTGAATAAAATAGCTTGCTACATAGCTGTACCTGACTGGGCAGCCTGAATCATTGCTGGCTTGTTGGAGAAAGTTTTACTAATAAAGTGAAACAAAACCACAAAAGTGGTATTTGTGGCTAATAGGTGTAAAAGCAGCATCTTGGGGTGTCTCTTCTGAAGCAGGAGTATTATAAAATGAATGACATGTCCTGGCCAAAAATAAAGTCCCCAAGCCAGTAGGGTCATTATTGTAATCTGGGTTGCTTCTTTTGCTCAGGTCTCCCAGGCTTAGTAATGGTATGTGCCCAAAAATAAGGTCGGATGACTACCTGTATAAACTTCAGATGAAAACAAATTTTGTGAATGTGTAAATGTATAAAATATTAAATCGTATTTTGGACTAAGCATTGCATCTTTATTTAATATTAACAGAACTAAGTAATTTTAATGAATAATTATTAATAAAAATCACCACAATTCCATATTTAGACCTAAACAAAATACAGACTAGTTTACCAGTATAAGAAACTCCCACAGTTCTGAAACAGAAAAAAGTAGGAATCATTTCTCTGACGTTCCAAAAGTTGCAGAAAACTCCTGAAATATTTCCAAACAAATATGTCCCAAAGGTGAAAAAATATCAATTTGTTTTTCTTTACCTTTTTAAGTTGAGCTACAGCTCACAAAAGTGTCCCTTAATTGGTGGGACCTCTTTCCTCCTCAGTGGTCACTCTTTAGAATGGAATCTTTTACAGATGGGATTTTCTTAGCTTTAGCTTACTTTTGGATATCTTTAGGAGTGACATTCTTCCCACTGCTCAACCATGTAGGAGGCTTTCTTCCTACTGATCACCACACAAATGTACTGTGAGCTGTGGATTATATATGAATATTATAGTAGGGTTCCTTAAGACCTGAAAGCTATTTCATAGGGTTCCCCCATGTTAAAAAGGACAAGAAACACTGGGTTAGATCATATACTTTCTAACCTTTGCTACTTTACTACTACTGGCATCTCAAAGGACTCCATACATAGACTGGAAAGCTTTTGATATAAAAGCCTTGGCAGCAGAAAACCCCCTGCCTCAGAATATGTTGTTGTCAACTGAGTTTTCTCTTTTATGTGCCTGTCACATTAACGCCAAGTATTTTTTAAAGGTATTAATAACTTTATCAAGACTTTGATAAAGGAAAATTAACTGCCTAATGCTGACACAGCACAATGTGTTGAGTCTGTTGACATGCTGTGGTAGAAAATATGATTGTGATAGCTGGCGCCCCGGATCCTTTAGTTGCACTGCTTCTACTGTTTTATGATATTGCCTCACCATCCCTCTTTGAAAGCAATTATATTTGTAGTATGGACACTTCGACCTATTGTGCCTTGGTACTGCACCCATTTAGGATGTAGAAACTGACAAAAAGCCTATCAGAGTCTTCAAGCGCAACTATGATGACCCCATCTGGTCTACTCACATTAGGTTCTTCAAGTCTATCCCTGGATCCATCACCCCATAATATTATTACAGCTTGTGTTGATGAGGGTTTGTGTGAGAACTGTACATCTTTATATAAAAGCTATACAATATGTAGGTCAGAAGAAGGTTAACCTCAGATCAGAAGCACCTGTGAAGTTTGGGAAGCTTCTCGAACCAATCTCAAATGTAAGCTAAATGCACCTAATAGAAGGTTTCATGGATGGGGCCGTAGTGTAGTTCCCATGTCGTAGCTCACAGGGCTTTTACTCCATTGCTAAATTAATGGTTGTCCTTTGGGTTCACTTTGGCCTGGAGATATGGTTAACCCCTGACCACTGTCAGTAAATTGGTGTTGTCTTGGCAGGCTGTTGGTTTGTGTGTTGCCTCATACTATAAAATCCCACCTCAGTCTTGCTTCAGAACATTTGTGGCCAGCACGGCCAATACCACCTTTTAAACTTTCTGACTCTTGTTGTGGTGTTTGTTGCTGGAGCTGATAATCTCATAGTTCTAGCTAATCTTGGTCATTTTTGAGTGGTTCATTTGAGCTCATAGGTTAAGGCTATTTAATTATTTTTATGTTTTGTTTATTACCCAACTAATAAACAAGTATATGTTTTAGGTTATTATTAGGCTAATATATTGACATCTATGTTTTTAGTAGTTTGTTAAATATATAATTTGGCTCTCTTGTCCCTTTCCAGCCTTGACAAAGCTTCTACCACTATTGAAACCAATTGATTGTTCTTACAGTTTGTATCCTAATAGTAAACAGTATGAAGTTTCTGGAAGATTGGCAAACTCTAACATATATGAAGTCCTTGTGCAAACATCTCCATCAAAGAAAAGATTTGAGATGATGGTTTAAAAAACAAACTAACACACTGCAGGCTTAGTCCATATATCATAACCTGCAATTAGAGACAGGCAATGAAAAGTTTGCACACATGGTAAAATAAATACGTCAGATAATCTTCTATACTTCCTCATCAGAAATGACAGCAGCTGTTATAAGCTGTCCTTTAAGTGTATGCCCAGCCAGAAACCTGTTCTTAGTTTTGTAAAGAAAGGGGAAGTATAGAGAACTCTCAGTAACAGGAGTTCTAATCCTTCCCAAATCGTACACATTCTTTTGGCTTGAAATACAATAAAACCATCAATATACCCTTAACTTGGCAGTCATATATAAAGGCTAATCAATTGAAAGGTGGTATTTCTGTGATTAGTGGATGTTATATGGGGTCTGCTGGGCTGATCAACTACTGGGTCTGTGCAGAGTGTCAGCAGGAATTGTGACTCTAGGTTGCTAAACAGCTGAAATTCACAAAACTTTGCAGTGTGGACATGCACTGATAACATTTTTCCATCAATAGAAATATTTCTATGTACACAATATGGAGGGGGACAGCACTAATGACTCAAAAATATCAACTTCACATATCCAACATAAAAGAGGAATAACCCACCCAAAATAGTCTCAACACCAATGCTGACATCAATTCCATAAGGGTGAGGGCTGTAAGACCACCAGATGTATTTCATCTCTGTATTCTTGCTGTTTGCACAACTTTAAAGTACTTTAAAGGTATTTGCATGTTCTCCTCCAAAGCATGATTAGCTATATACCTTTACATTGTACCTGTATGGGCATAAAGTGGGAATATTTGAGGAATGGGACTTCAGGGAAGAATATTTAAATATTCCTATGCCTTTTATATAATAAAATATATCTGGAGTTCAGGTACATTAAAATGTTATGTTTTGAAAATGTGTGATCGGGCAGGTCTGTAAAGTAGAAGGGAGCAGGCAATGCCCTTTTTGCAATAAAACATATAGTATCCCCTGGCACTAGAGGTTAAATGGGTTACAAGTTTCCCCATTCAAAACAAAACAAAAGTTTCTCCATTGAGAGTTCTTCTGCAGTCCCACTGCGATCCCCGGGCACTAGGGGTTAATTAACCTCTAGTGCCTGAAGGGATCTTCTCAAGGAATACGGCCGCGGCTGCATTAATTGAGAACAGTGTGCAATCCGCGGCACTAGAGGTTAATTAAATGTTAATTAAAAGATGGTTAATTAACCTCCAGTGCCCCGGGAATCACAAAAAGGGGGATTCCCAGGGAATCCTGTGAATCCTCCTGTTATAATATCCTCGATCTTCCGATGTTCCGATGGTTTCGCCCAAATTTAGCGGAACCATTGGAAGTTCGAGGAAATTTTCGTGAGAATGTGAGAGGCATTCTTACTCATCCCTAGTATTTACCTGCCTGATCGCTGTTGCATGTGCAGCTCAGTGTAGGATGCCAGGATATTCGGTGCATACTGGCATCCCTTAGGGCTCCTGAGACTAAATGAACACCTGCTTGAGAGTTCTTTGTGACTTGGCCAGTCAAGATTACCAAAGATCTAATCCAGAAAAAGAGAAAAGGCGAGAAGATGGCAGCACCCATGCGATCAGACAGGTAAGGTTATTTTATTGCAGAAGAGACGTCATCTGTCCCTTCTGCAACAAAGGATCTGTCTGGTCACAATTTATTATTTCTAGAGTTTAGCTTGGCTTTAAAGAAGCAATGTTACCTTCCCAAATGTCTCAGCAAACAGGTCTTTATTCACTTTGCCTGCTTTTCTATGCCGCTTGTAAGAGCCAACATCACACCCTTGGACATGTGACAGAGCCATTGGTTACTAGCCCTGTGTACCCAGCAATTCCCATATTCCTCTATACCCTAAGGCTAGAAGTCAATGTCCACTCAGCAAGTCATTTCTAACAATTGCATGAATCATTGATTTCCAAAATATTAACATCAACTTCACAGAAGCACGGTCGTTATACAAGACTCATATTATGTAAGTATTTAAAATAAACCCTAGTTACCTCCTAAATATTAAACTAACTTTGACAGATGCATAAAAAGGACAATGGAGAACTTACAATGTATGTTTTCTTGTGCCCCAGAATAACTTGTGTAAGGTGAAATCTCATTATCAGTTGGGTGTGTTTAATTCTTACATCAAACAAATGTAAACTTTCGAAAGGAAATATTGATCCCACTTCTCACATGTCAGATTGTAGATCCTACATGTGAGCCACAGATTTTGTATGGGCGATATACAATTCCTACATAGCAGGAAACACAGGTTTGTGTGATGTCTGAGAAAGGTGGCTATGGTTTTAAAAAACCGATGTCATAGTAATCAGAAAGAATGTTAAATTCTCTTGCCCGCCACCAGTCTATTTCTGTCTCAAAGCAGATGAGAAGATGAAAAGGAGAAATTGTTCTTCTTTTGAACATTTTTAACATTTTTAACATTGCGCCTTTCATCACTCATAAAATCACCCTTTAGACACTACTAATCCTACGAACTAAGGGTCCTTGAGCACCCAAACTAAAAAGTAAAAATCTCAGAAAATGCCCACCACTTCTGCAGCATACAATAAATTTCAGGTCCTGACATTTTCGTGGACCCCTCCTGCAGAAGCACCCAAGGCAGCTTTTATGGGGCCAACATATTAGGCAGAACTGTACAGACAGAAATTGACACAGGAGGAGGAGAGGACCCTGCCCCGAAGAGCTTACAATCTAAGAGGTGGGGGAAGTATCAAACAATAGGGGGAGAGATAAGTAGTGGTGGAAAATAGTGAGGCGAAGTAGAGACAGAAGAAAACAGGTTGGCATGTTTGATCAAATGGGTTTTAAGGGTTCTTGAGTAGAAGGTAGGATCAAGCCGAAAAGGATGGGGAAGAGTGTTCAGAGAGTTAGGGCAGCTCTAGAAAAGTCTTGGAGCCATGCATGCGACGAGGTTATGAGTGAGGAAGTCATTAATAGGTCATTGGAGGGATGAAGAGAGTGGGATTTTCTATCAGGTCAGAAAAGTAAGTAGGACAAGGACTTTGGAGGAATTCGAAAGAAAAACACAGGAGCTTAAATTTGATTCTAAGGAAGCCAATGAAGAGAACTACAAGGACAGGCAGCAGAAGAGGTAGAAAGGATGGATAAGTCTGGCTTTAGCATTCATAATAGACAACCTTCTCTGTCTACCATTTGGCCTGGCTCTGGCATTGAAGAGACACTACGGATTAGCCTCCATCCTAACTTCATGCATGGATTGCTGCATACATTATTGTGATGCAAAGGGCTAAAAATGGAAACATACGGTAATAGGCCTTTGTGCAATGCAATGCAATCTATGAATACCCCCCTGCCATGAACAGTTAATGTATGATCCTTCTGATCTCACCTTTAGTGTTTTTTAAGGATATATCTGATTTAAAATGTCACCTCAAGGGTTAGGAAAGTTCTGATCTTCTGTCCAAAAGATGGCCCCTTGTTAGTAGGAAAACACAATATTATATTTTGGTAAATTTATATATTTTGTTTTGTATCATTTTTTTCCTTATATACATACTTTTCCCCCATAATAGGATCAATGATTTAGGAGTGAGACAACACTCTTTCATCTTTTCTATATTAATTGAGGGAAACAAGGACAAGGTAGGCGAGGTAGAAAGGGGCCCCAAACTGCACATGGATGCCCACCAGTGATCTACAGTTTCTTATTTTGTAAGCTTGCAAATGGCAACTTCTCAGTGAGGTTTTGTAAGGTACATACAAGGTACACAAAGGTTGTGGTTGAGATTTGCAGTGCATGCTGCTGGTGTTGACATATGTATGACATGTTCTTATGTTCTCTTTATCGGTGCTCTGTGGAAAGAAGCAAACAATGGCTTTGACAGCAATAGATTAAGAAGTATTTGGTCATCCTGGGCAGCCCATCTGTCACTGGTTATAAAAGCTGTCAACACACCTGATCCTTGTCCCACTGCTGGCCACTGCGGTTCAAGGCCCGACGATTCACTCCTGGAACGTTTCCATTATTGTGTCTAAAAACCCCTGTGGTCTTTTTTATATATATGATGTATATATATCATAAAAAACCTGAACTCCAAGGAGATATTAAAGGCATTAATTAGTGAAGCTCTGTAATCAATAATAAATGATTTAATTTTTTTATATTGTATTTTTATACAACCAGTCTACAAATTGATTTGGTATCTTTTGTAGTAACTATCCATATACTGAAGGAGAACTAGCAAACTAGGCTTCCTGAAAACAAAATGGAGCAAACTGACAGAGAGATAAGTATATCAGTCTGCAGTTTCTCCACTTACCGTCCAATAATAGACTGGAGGACGGGCCAAGACTTGTAAGTACTTCTCAACTGCATCGGAGAAAAAATCATGACTCCACCCTTGTCAGACAGAGCTGTGCAAATCAAATAATTTGGCGGATCAAACTTTTCCGATATATGTTTTATATCTGTGTATTTAAATTTGATTTTAAAAAGCACACAACAAGCAATGCTTACAGTAAGAGCACTTTATACAAATTGTACTTTAAATAAAACAATGATATAAATATTGATAATTGTAACAGACATCCCTAGACAAAGTTACCTCTGAGGGCAACATATATAAAAATAGGAAGCTATAGTAAAACGATGGTGTCATTTATTTGTAGTGTGATCCAGGTGTCTGCCTGTAAAGAAAATACAAAGGGTGGTCAAATATTTGTTGGCAAATATACTGCCCACCAACAGATGATACTTCACAACCAGGTTGATGCATTGAAACGACTTATGGCAAGAATACTGCAATTTGATTGGTTGTAATGGGTAATACAGATTGAGATTAATATACCTAGGTCCAGGCCCTATTTATAAAGGTGTCTTGAATTGTCACAGTATGTGGACAGAAATTAAAACAAATTTAATTAAGCATTGGAATAATAAAAGAACATCTTTGTTGGATGTAACCCAGGCCCAGGCAACCAGTCATGTTTTTCTCAGGCACAATATTTAATCAGGTCTGTTGTGAGATGCATTACCTTTGTTATTCTGCAGGCTGTTCTAATGGAGATTCCATTTGGAAGTAGAGGTACACAGGCTAGAGACATGGAAGAAGAACCATTAGTATGCCCTGAGCACTAAAAACGATATTATTTCCAATTAAATGTGCTCTCACCTTGTGATCGCCCATACAGGCGTCTCCTCCAATACGCTCATACTTGACGCTGTTTTTGCCCTCCTTAACCTGCAGAAGAGAGGAGAATGAACAGGAGCACCAGAAGAGTTCTGGTGACAACAGAGAAGAGACAGATCACTAACCTTCTGCAGCAGAGCACGGGCAGGATGAGACATCAAGACTCGGTCACACCATGCTGGACATCGTGTACCCATGAACTCAGTAGGTTCTGTAACATTTTCACTGAACGGGTAACTAGGAATAAACAGAGCACAAGCTCACTGGTACAAAGACCAATATTGCACACATTTACTGTGTATTATTTACCAATGAAAGGGAAAAATGTCTTACGTGGGTGGAAAGGAGATTTGGACCTCGGTCAGCTCATTCAGAAATGGGACTGGCTCATGGTCAAAGCG
>NC_092859.1:19376893-19386465 GCF_032062135.1 Pyxicephalus adspersus
TAATTGGAGAAAGTATAAACCTGACTAGGGTGAAGCCAAACATACTACAGGGAAACAATCATAAAATATATCTATACAATTGATCTGATGAACATTACACTAGTGTACCATACAATTGTGTTGCAAGTACATCATACTGGCAATTGCTGGCATCAACATGACAAGACTGAGAGGAAATACCAATCCTTCAGCAGGCAAAACAGTAATTATATGTGTATGTATTTAACATTTATATTTGGACCTTTTTTTTTACTTATATTTTTAACTATTAAATTCATAAAGAAGAGAACTTATAAAAAGGTAAGAAAAAGCAGTGGTAATTTCAAAGTAATTTCAACAATATAGATATTAACTTGGTATAAAGTACAATTACAAGTAGAAGAAATAAGCCTGGTTTTGTAGCAGAATATGGGACAGAAGTAGGACTTGTTAGTAATATGGTAATAAAGTCAGAAGGAATCACCTCTCCATCTTGTTCATATACTACAGTGTGTTTGTCCATCTCTCCAGTGACACTTGGGGACCAGCCCTGAGCCTGCAGAAAAAACAACATAAGATGTGGACGGATGATTTCTTATAACACAATATACAGAAATACAATATGCAATTTATTAAACATACCTGGATGAGGCTTTTTAAATCCAAACGAAAATTAAAATCTCCAAATAGAAAAAGTGGTGCATCGCAGTCATCCTGTAACCTGAGAAACAAATGAAAGATGTCTGGAGCTGTAAACTAGAAAAGTTATCACATGTGTTTTGCTGCTTTCACTACAATAAATATCTTCTGAAGTTGCACCCTTCATTCCTTTTCTAAGAAATATTTGTTTCTAAATTGACCACTTAAACACAATAGGTTCTATTTATAAAACAGGGAATCAGACATTTCCGTAAACAATCCCTTGTGGGAATCTTCCAGGTCCATGTGTTTCAATGACAGTAATTGATTCCCACCAGGGAATGTTTGAGGGAATGTCTAAGTCCCTGTTTTATAAGAAGAGTATAATGCCATTTATACAAGTTTACATCACTTTGAGTTAAAAAAAAACACAACATCAAGGTCTCCTTTACTGTAATGGATATATATCTAATAAAGAACTAAACAATAAAAATGGAAACTCAACTCAAATGATCATGTCTGCACCAGGAACAAATGTTTTGCTTACTCTCAATAAATAACAAGCATTTCTGTGCTAATGCAATGGTGGGGGAGGCATAATTAAGGAACCATTTTTTAAGCGTCAACACAGATAAATGATTTTGGGTATTTGATTTAGAAGATCAGAATATTTTCAGATCATTTTCATTTAACCAGCATTTGGGCAAAATCAGCACAATATTTGTCAAGCCTTGCAGCTTTGTGGTATCTATAAATGAATGAAAATGAATAGGCTTCTAGCACAAAACTACTGATGTTAGTGGAACCACCTAAGTTAAATATTTCATTTTTACAGCATTTTGGACTATTCCACTACCTGCCAGTGTTTTCCAGTTTTGGTGTCCAGCCGTCCCTCCAGCATAGATAGTTCCACCCTACAACATCTCTTCCTAATCTTTGACAGCCCTCACATAGCTTTACATGAAATCATTCAGCCAGTAGTATCATTGGGCTGGTCCAAGTTTTCTATGTATTACTATGAAAAATGTATCAAATAATACATAAAGGCAATTCAACTACTCTGCAAGAATGCTGAACAGACTGCCACAGGGACATAGCAAGTAAAAACTGGAAACTTGCTTAGGAGTTGTTAAAACTTCTAGGCAAGCCATAAAGAGATTAACATAGCCAAATGTCACCCAAATATAAATAGTACATATTTTAGTAGGCCCTTTCGTTTAATGGGATAGGACAGCTGGTAATGTATAAGAATATACATCAAATCTTTCATTTATGTCCCCTTCCTAGTTTTGTAAAGGTTTGCCATGGAGTATAAAGTCCAAGTTCTTAGGTTAGTGTTGGGGCTTAGTTTAGGGGCTAGGATGGCATTAAGGAATAAGGCGTGTTGCAGTTTTAGAGTTAAAGCTAGGGTTAGATTTTAGGAATAAGTTGGTAAGCTTAAGGGGCATATTCAAAGGGTTAAGGGGTAAATTATATCTAAAGAATTTTTTGGATTGAGTAGGGGTATTCTGCTGAGAACAAGCATTATGTATGCTATGGGTTCAGTTATATAAAGAATTAGGTTTTAGATGATGTCTTGGTGTTAGAAATACTGGGCCTGATTTATTGGATTATCTCTCATGAGGGAACCTGGATGATCCACCAAACCTTGGATAAACTGTCTGGGAGTGGAAACATTTGCCAACTAATCAAAAATTCCAAGTTTCCTCAATCACCCTGGTTCTCCCATGATGGTCTATCTTTTCTGGTCTTGGAGAACTTAAAATAAATCAGGCTCACTGTGTAACAAAGGGGCTATTAGGTGATCTGTTAGGTGATCTATGATCTGTCTTCAGTGCCAAATGCTCCATGTCAAAAGTGTGAAGAAGTCAGCACTGACAATTGATGTACCACACTTACCTGCCCTCCCAATTATGTAGGCATCACCTGACCTATATGAATCACTTTAGATACTCCCACAAGCCTATTAATTGCTCCACATTCCTAAAGGTGTCATTCCTTTAATTTAAGAAATTATCATATTTTACCCACTTTCTTTAAGACTTAGGTCCACTAGCTTATACTGTGGGAGCTGTAAACAGGAACCATAAGTCATATGAGGACCTGATCTCCCAAAGTGTACTAAAACCAGGAAATCATCAATCCAACCATCACCAGTCAGCAACAAGGCCATCTGTGTTGTTGGCACTTTAGGTTTTCTAAGCCCTGTGTTACCTGGTGAGTACATAAGTCAAAGCTCTTCTTCGATTGGAGCTATATAGAGATGGTGAGCAGTCAGATGAGACAAGATTTGAGGCATCATGGAACAGGTGAAGATTCACAAGATCAAACATCCTAAAATATAAAAAAGACATTTATGCCTGAGTAGATAGAAGGGAAACCTTTAGAATAATGGATGGAGTGCGAGATTGATAAAACTTTAGTTCCCAAGGTTCCAGGGGCTGGATTTTTATAGGCTGGTATGACGTAATTAATCTTTCACAATACTGCTGAGGAAGACTATATGATTTTATAAACCAAGTAAAAAGTTTGATAGAGGTAAATATTTTTGGGATTTTTGGTCCTGGTGTAAATATAGCATGGAGCTCACCGCTGTCACAAAGAGAGAGGCAGCATGGTATGACTACACATAAAGCATGGAGTCTGTAGTGGATCAAGCCTCAGGGAAGTGCTGGGATCAAGGGTTGCTCATTACAGGAGATAGGAGTCAAATACAAACACATTTATCACAGTGATTGCCAACACAAAGCAGAATCACGCTGCTCTAAGCCCTATGATACGGAGCACTTGGCTGTTATGAGCTGCACGTGTTAGAAAAGCATGTGATGAAGCTATTACCTGGACACTGTGCTATACATACCGGTTGTAGACTAACCAACGAGTCCTCATGAATCCCTTACGAGTCCAGGGAAACTGCAGGAAAAGTGAAGACTATTAGATGACTATTAATCATTACTTGTATTCAAGATGATCAAAAATATAACCTATATTTTATACATTTTATGTTGTAAACGTCTTGTCTGTGGGCATGTTCATCCGAAGCATCTCATGGGTGTTGGCCTATGTGTAGAAATTTAAACTGGTATTTCACTTTTGTTAATTTCTGTGTAACCTTTCAGTGATATATAAAAAGTCTGCTGTACCCTTTTATACCACCATAACTTTACCTTCCTCACTGAATCCAAAGCATTTCTGTAAAATGTCCAAATTTCACTGAACTTTGATTCCTTGTATGTAACCCAGCACTTCCCTGCATGGTTCCATGAGACACCTCAAAAAAGTATTTCAGTTACAATGGATTCTTGTGATCCCTACACCTGATATGAACAGGCTTTTCCTAGGTCAGTAATTTACTCAATGGGCCTGATGTATTACAGCTCTCCAAGACTGGAGATGATATCATGGGAGAACCTGGGTGATTCAGCAAACCCCGAGTGGATTTCTTTATTTCTATTATTTGGGAAATATTTTCAACACTGGACCAGATTCACTTTAGGTTTGCTGGATCACCCAGGTTCATCCATGATAGTCTTTCTTCTGCAGTCTTGGAGAACTAGTACAACCATACAAAGATGTTTGTTAAAATACTTTCCAGGATTTAACAAATGTACTCAAGATAGCTCCTTTAGATTAATGCAAATGGTTAGAATATGCCACATCTCTTTTAATCTAACATTGCAAGGCACTTTGTTTTGGCTGGGTCATTGGCCTTGGGACTTTTAAAGCATATAATATTTTCTTGAACACCTCAAACAATATTATTAGATATAATCCAATGATTTATTAATTTATCATTCACTTGTTATAATGAATATGTAAATGTCTGTATTCAATAGGTTAATTAACTCCTGATGAAGCGGACTTTGTTCTGAGAAACACGTCAATATATCATTAGCCTATTCATTATGTACTAACCTCTGGATTTATTATGTACCAACTTTTGGATTTTTGTGATGTTTTAACCTTTCCAGGATTTGGTAAAATCCTGTGTTCATGTGAATAACCCAAAGGACACTGTTGGACCAATCAGTGAAATCACATAGCTAGTCCCTTTAGCATTGTGTGAGCTGTAACTTCAAGCATTCATTGCTTACACAAAGATTTTCTTTTGCCCCTGAAAGCTGTAGGGGTGACAGATAGCAATGTTGGGGGGGGGGGGCGGGGGGTCTGAGATTAAAAAACACCTGTTGATTTGCAATGGGAAGCACCAGTGTATTATGGGCCTACACATATTGTCTTAATAATATAAGTGGTCTTGGCTATACCTACCTCAGGCCAAAAGTCTTGTGGAAACCTTTCCTTGTGGACAATATGGCAGTCCTTAAGAGAATCCATCCATACAGACTGTCCAGACAGAGGGATGAACTTTCTGTCTGGGAGACAAAAAATGGAAAGTGCAAAGACATTTTTATTAACGATCATCAGCAATAACCAATCAGCTTCTTTCTTTTAAAGTGTTAGTTAAACAATAAAGGTAAACTTTAATTTATGTAATTAGTTCTTATGATACTTTTAGTTTTTGAAGTACACCAGGAAGAGATTTGAACTGATAATACCCTACGTGTTATTCATTCAGTAGTAATCAATGCTACGAGGGAGGAATACTGAGCACAAGTCTCACAGAGATAAAGGTTTTCATGTACTTTAATAATTTTGTATCCCATAGCTAGTAGTTTAGATTGGAACCAATGACAGAGAGAGACTAAAAAACTACTACTGAGGATTGTTACCTGGTTTTAGCATAGGCGTCTCCCTTTAGATTTGTTCTCTTTGTCCTCTTAGAGCATCAGCAACCCTGCAACAAGCTAACTTTCTAGATATATAATTTAAGGATTTGGCTATAATCTGCATATGCAAAGGGACAATGCAACAGCAGCAATATACAAGTATTGGTATAACAGTTGGAAGTTCCCTGGCTCATTCGCTGGTCTCCAAGATACTCTACAGCCTTGAAAAGGACCTGGCATTAGAGCCTGAGCCTGATTTATTAAAGCTCCCCAAGGCTGGAGAAGATACACTATCATGAGAGGACCTGGGTAATTCAGCACAAAAGGAATTGATTTCCTAAAAAAATGTTAGTTGCCAAATGTTTTCAGTCCCGGACCAGATTCCTTCAAGGTTTGCTTGATTACCCAGGTTCTCTCATGATAGTCTATCTTCTCCATTTGTGGAGAGATTTATTAAACCATGCCCAATGTGTCAAGGTGTCCATGGTCACCAGCAGAGAAATGTGTAGATCCAAATCTTTATGGTTGTCAGAAGAACACTGGCAGAGAAACAATTCTCCAATGAGGACACCAGTTTCGATTGCACCTGTGTTTCATTGTGGGTATTTCCCCCTATTGATAGGGTATAACCTGTCACTTTTGTCATGCCTTTGAGATTGGAACTGAAGGCAAATCTCTGTGAAAGGGAAAATAGGAAGTAATACTTTTTTTAATAATTTAATAATATATTTTGCTGGTCTTCTATTTCAAAAAATCAATGTAAGAATTTTGAGTTTTGATCCACTGGTCCACTCAAGTGCAACTAAAAAATAGCTTTCTGACCTTCCAAAATACAGAAGCCAATCAGAACCTTCAGCTTACATGGATCTGGTTCTAACAGACAGAAGAAGAAGTGAAACAGTGGCTGCTAGAACTCCATACCCCATCTCAGGAAGGAGATAAATAAATAGCTATGTGACCTGTTACAGCTAGATTTGTATTTCATTATAATATATGCAATAGGCACAAAGTTCTTGTAGTAAGCCTTCCTGGTGTTCAGTGTGTCTAGCAACTCACCCCCTTCCCCTTATCATTCTATTTTGCATAAAAGCCAATTCACCACTAAATAAATGTGTTAAGTGGTTGGAAAACTAAATAGCAGTTCTTGCTTCATCCCGTTTAGCAAAGCAAAGCGATACTGACCAAATTCAGCACAAAGTTCCCAACAGGAACAACCCATGCAATTTGCCTAATCATGCACAATAACTATAAATCATGCATGTAACAGAAAAAGCAAACGCAACCGTATTTTTATTACTTTTAACTTTTAGTTTTAAAAAAAAGAGTATTTTTACTGTTAATAAGCTTTGTGCAAGTCTCACCCCAAAGCGTTCTGTAAGTCTCACCCCAAAGTGTACTGCAAACTGCTAATATCTGACCTATGATGGATTAGGGGGTGGAGGTCTGTAGTTCCCTGTAGCATAAGCTTTACGTTGCAGGAGGAGAGGAAGGTTTGATAAGGATATTAGCTCAGCTTCTCTACAAGCTGGTGAGAGACCATTTACAAAGTATAGGTGTAAGCCTCCATGATAATGATCACACAAATAACAAGTAAGAACCTTCTTCTGTGAATATGGGGATGCCATGAAGCAGCAGAGCTCTACACTTCTTTAGAAGAATAAAGGAGATATAACTTTAACAATTATTCCAAATTTAACAGTGGCAAAGTCAGTCTTGCTAAAATAATTAGAATAAATAGAGTCAATACATATAAGACAGCAATGCCACTCTTCCCGTATATGCAAGGGGTATAAGGAACAATATATATTACAGGAAGATATTTGTGGACCCCTATATGAGCTGCTTGGACATCTCATTCCCAAATCATGGCAATTTTTATGGTGTTGTCTACCCTTAATAGCTATAACAGCTACCATTGTTCTGATGCTGGTCAAGAAGATCTAGCTTGTAGTCTGTGTTCCAGTTTATCCATAATTATTTTATAGCAAATATATCCAAAGTGCATGTGCCTGTCTATTTACAATTTTCCCACCCTTACCACTTATAAGCGGTCTAGTCATTATATACAACAAAAAAAGTATATGGTGCAGCACTATATACTTTTTTTGCAAGGCAAAACTGTAAACCTTACCTTTAAAGTCATAGATCTGAACAGAACGTTGAGAACTGTGCATAAAATAGACAGAGCCCAGAGCCTGAAAGACAAGCAATGTAAGACATGTTAAAATGCTATGTACAAAGAGCAGGGTTAATGTAGTGTCTCTGGCAGGGCAGGGGTTAATAAAGTCACCTTCCATAGGTTCCTTATAGTCTGTTCTTTGGACAAGTGTATAGGTGAACCTGTCAGACCCCCAACTGGCCCTAGGGGGCACACTGGGCCCTCCCATCTTCACTGCTCCACTTGGTTGATTAATTGGGAGCCGGCGATCAATAGGAGGCAGAAAATTAAAACTATTTTTAAGAGATTAAGTCGTTTAACAGCTGTCTGGAGCTATGTCAGAGAGGGATACCACAGAGACAGGGAAGGGAGGGGAGAAAGCGGAGGAGGTAGTGAGGGGGAAATAGGGAGAACTACACAGAATGTGAATTTAAGAAAGGTAAGTGCAGGACTACAGCCCATTCAATCTACTTTTTATAACCCTATCAAATCCTATACCACAAAATGTATCCCTATAGATATACAGAGTTTTTTATTGGGCAAGCAGCAATGTGCAATAACACATGGCAACTAGCTTTATTATGGACCTCAAATAGATGATTTCTGGGTTTACTATGGCTCATTGCATTGCTTTTTTTTTTGCTTGTTTGCCCTAACATATGAAAGCTATGGATGTTAAAAATAGAGCAAACAGCAATTTTAAATGTAGCAGCCAATCAAGTTTGATACATTCAGAACAATCTAGAAGTTGATTTCTGATTGATTGATATGAGTTTTTTTTTTTCGCTTTGCTGATTGATCATTTTTATAGGCAGGTCATCGGGCTTTAATGTTAGAATGCTGAAAATGACTGATAGGGTAATATAACTCATACAAAACTGAGCGCAGTCGGGGTGAAAAAAGTAGAAGACTCATTGGATGTGTGTGGTTCCTACACATTACTGAAACCATTAATAACAGGGGTCGGCGTTTATGAATTTTGAGTGAATAAGGATAAAAAAAGAAAAATATTGGCATTGGGCATCCTCCCCATGTAGCTTTTTATCTAAATCAGACTTGTAACATAGCAAATATAGCCAGTTAGGCTACGTACACACGTGCAATAATTATTGTTGGAAATTAACTTATCGCTATCGTTAACAAAAAAAATTGCAACCACTAGCCAATGACGCCAACGAACAAGCAATGTTGCTGGAAACAAACGACCGTCCCGGTGGATCTGATTGGGCGACGATCGTTCGCTATCTATTGTGTTTACGGTCGGATGTTCAGCGATCGTGGATTGTTCTGTGATACACCTTCTCCTGTACATGTCACTTCCTGCATCGTTCAATCGTATCCAGTGTGTACATTATTGGTGGATTATATTTGAACAATCGTATCGTTACAGCATGTACAGAATTGTGCACAATACGATCCTTCAAAATAATCATGCATAATCGTTGATCAGTTGTTAATGGTTTGTTTTCTAATGATAATTATTGCACATGTGTACGTAGCCTTAGATACTTCAGGGTCCCCATAAAGCCTCATTGTCCTAAAAGTACATGGAACCTATCAGGACAGGTAGTGATAAAAGATTCTACCGAAATGCCTGGCACAGGAGGGGTTAACAGAGTGATGCTGTGCAAATAGAAGGGGGTGCAGAGACTCACAGACATGTTCATAAATCAGAGTCTCGCACGAGAGAGTCGCAAAAATATAGAGCACCAAATAATTGCCTATCAAAAGAGCGTTAATAACCAGGAGTGAGAAGAGGAAGAGACAGCGCTGCCTGGGGAGAGGAAAGGTGCATGCCAGAGAGGGAGAGACAGCTGATGGAGGAGAGAAAGCCACTACTGATAGAGGGAGAGAGTGTCTGGAGAGGGGAGAATGGTAAAGCAGAGACAGATAGACAGTGACTGGAGAGGGTAGTATGGTAGGGATGAGGAAGAAAGACAGTGTATGGAGAGGGTAGTATGGTAGGGATGAGAAAGAAAGACAGTGTATGGAGAGGGTAGTATGGTAGGGATGAGACACATGAATAGTAAGTGTATGGAGAGGGTAGTATGGTAGGGATGAGACACATG
>NC_092859.1:19387018-19387289 GCF_032062135.1 Pyxicephalus adspersus
AGGGTAGAATGGTAGGGAAGAGATGCATGGGCAGACAATGTATGAAGAGGGTAGAATGGTAGGGAAGAGATGCATGGGCAGTCAGTGTATGGAGAGGGTAGAATGGTAGGGAAGAGATGCATGGGCAGACAGTGTATGAAGAGGGTAGAATGGTAGGGAAGAGATGCATGGGCAGTAGTGTATGAAGAAGGATCGAATGGTAGAGGAGACATGCATTGGCAGTCAGTGTATGAAGAAGGATCGAATGGTAGAGGAGACATGCATTGGCAGT
>NC_092859.1:19387460-19391276 GCF_032062135.1 Pyxicephalus adspersus
GAAGGATCGAATGGTAGAGGAGACATGCATTGGCAGTCAGTGTATGGAAAGAGTAGAATGGTAGGGAAGAGATGCATGGGCAGTCAGTGTATATAAAAGGGTAGAATGGTAGGGAAGAGACACGTGGACAATCAGTGTATGAAAAAGCGTTGAATGGTAAAGGAGACATGCATGGGCAGTCAGTGTATGGAAATGGTAGAATGGTAGGGAAGTGATGCATGGGCAGCCAGTGTATAGAGAGGGTAGAATGGTAGGGAAGAGATGCTTGGGCAGACAGTGTATGAAGAAGGATCAAATGATAGGGAAGAGATGCATGGGCAGACAGTGTATGAAGAAGGATCGAATGGTAGAGGAGACATGCATTGGCAGTCAGTGTATGGAAAGAGTAGAATGGTAGGGATTAAATACATGGGCAGTCAGTGTATGGAAAGGGTAGAATGGTAGGGAAGATACACGTGGACAATCAGTGTATGAAAAAGGGTTGAATGGTAGAGGAGACATGATTGCGCAGTCAGTGTATGGAAATGGTAGAATGGTAGGGAAGAGAAGCATGGGCAGTCAGTGTATATAAAAGGGTGGAATAGTAGGGAACAGACACGTGGACAGTGTATGAAGAGGGTAGAATGGTAGAGGAGACATGCATGGGCAGTCAGTGTATGGAGAGCATAGAATGGTAGAGAGATCTGAGAGACAGCTGACTAAAGCTAATAGAGGAATTAATGGGTTATAAAGACTGTTGACAAGGGAGAAAAGCTAACTGGAGAAAATTAGTAATCTAATAACTCAAGAAAAACAGCTAAAAAATGACAAACTAGTAGGGAAGGACAGCATGGGAGAATGGGAGGACTAACTGGATGAAGAAACAGCTTTATCCATTTCTAAGATAGTTGAATTAGGGTGATACAGTCAAAGGAATATAAACATTGTGTTGGTCATTTCTTTTAAATACAGGAAGCCAGAGATGGCCCCTGGCACACACCCCAAAAGACTAATTGTCTTTTACAATATTTTACACCAAAACAAGCCAGTGCAGGTCATATCCAGCTAGCACTGTGGAGATTCTTGATAATTACTGAACACATGACATCATCACACAATGTCCCATGATGACTTCACTCATCTCAGGAACAAGGAAGCCAAGGTGCTCTGCTGCTGCTGATGTTTAAATTTTCTTGACCCATCTCCCCCAACCAGCCACCCCAGGAAGAATACCCACAGAGAATACCACCAGTTAGTTTTGGGCCCTACTTTAAAGCCAACCCCCAGCCTAATGTACATTCAGTACACTCAGCGTGGAAAAAGCCCCTTGCACCATCCTGCCACCGGGTTCTATTGACCTCAGGGTAGGAAGAGGTGACTGTTGTGCATTGTTAGCTCATTCACTGCCAAGACATTTACAGGCAGCCTGTAACAAAATGGCTTTAATAATGATTATATATTTAAGAGGTACCTAGTGACAGAGAACAGTATTTTTGGTGTGCTTTTTACCCCTAACAATGAATTAATATGGATTAAAGAATAGACACCCATATATTGGGTCTTTGCATAGCGATACTACACCAGTGACAGTTAAAAACAATTTTATTAGGATCAAAGTAAAATTATTAACATACATGTAGAACAACATTCTTGTTGCAAAAAGCACGTTTGTGAGCAGTTTAAAAACATAGTGCTACAGAGAAACATATACAGTTTCAAGAGATATGAAACAGATAATGATAGCATATATTTTCAATTTCTTATATCAATGACGCGTTTCTCAGAGCAGAGTCTGCTTCATCAGATCGAGATGGAGACAGAAGTTTTGCAATGGTATTTATATTCAAAATTAGATTTAAAAAGCTACACAAAGCCCCAATATAGTTGTTCCTAGCTTTTAATCTTTGTTTTAAAAAATGATTGGTGCATTTGATTAAGAACATCAAGAAGCTCTTTGAAGTATAAAACAAACTTGTTCACACACAATGTTAGATTATTGTCAGTAAAATGTGAAAAATAGGATCCTAACATATATTCAAGGAAATAGATCTTAGCATTACTTATTGACATGCTCAAAAAAATCTTATTGGCTGTACTCTGATTATATTGGCACAGAAATAACACTGTAATAAGCATAAAAACTGAATAAAAGTACCAATAATTTTTATCAAACACTAGTTTAAAAGAACAACACAATAAACCAACAACCATCAAAGTGCCAATGTGTTTTTGAAAAGAACTCAAATGTTTGCACACTCGACGCATTTCATGGACTATAGTGTCCACTTCCTTAGGAGTTGTGTTTATTAAAAAATGATGGGTACTTTTATACTGTTATTTATGTTTTGTAGCTATATGTGTCTTAAAAGTCCTGTTTTGGTTGTCTTCTTTTAAAATAGTTAAAAGTTTAGAATGTGGCATGAGCGATTATGAAGAGGTGACTACAGGAAAGTATTACTGTCATTTACGCTGTAATAAGACCATAACAGTCAATGGGCAACGTATTTAGTTAAACTACATAAACACGCTAGGATTTTTGTCACTCGAGACAAAGGGTTCCAATTGTTTCACGTGAAAATCCAGCATGTGTCCAGCATTCTTTGTAATTGACCAAAACAAACACGCAGATTGAATATGACAGGACTTTCAATCTGCATACTTTTTAAGAATCATTGATTTAAATATCGTGGAGCCATTGGGTCATTATGACAGCCAGACAACTAGTATCTTTAGAATTATAGATTGGCAATGGCAGCCTCTATAATTTCTCAGTACGGTTTGCATTAAGAAGCGTTCATACAAAACCTCCAAAGGACAAGAGCAGGCAGATTTATGTTGTTGCTTCTGAACATGTAAACCTGCCATATTTCCACCATAAATGTCTTGATTTGTAAGTAGACTTCTCCGCCAGCCCAACAAAATCATTCACTTGTGTATATGAGTTCATTTATATCTTGCATACAGTATTTACACGCACACCTCATACTCCTCACACCTCGCTCTGTTTCCCTCCCTCTGCGTATTTATCACGCAGCTGACACAATCAATACTTTTAATCTAGAGCTAAATTTATTAACTATGGTAGACAGGAGGGGAGATAAATGTGACCCCCGCCTCGCACACAGCACACTACATGACTTCGCTAACTTCAGGGGTTCACAAAGTTTCTGCATGAAGAGAGAAGACAGGAAACTCACTGACATGGCGATGCTCCGGAGAATTTAATACTATAAAATAAAAGGGAGTAATATTAAAGTAATGGATCTGATAACTTCATTTTTTGATATGTAAGCTCTTCGGACCAGGGTCCTCACCTCCTATGTCACTGTCTGTATTCATCTGTCATTTGCAACCCCTATTTAATGTACAGAGCTGCGTAATATGTTTGCGCTATATAAATAATATTATTTATTAATAATAATATATGAACAACACATAATACCACATTTATATAAGGTAATGTATTTAGATTTTGAACAGTGGCAACCAGTGCTTTGAATGTTGTACCATAATTGCATTAAGACAGCAATTAGAAACTCAATTCACTTAAATTATAAAGCTGATTATCATTTTTTTAGTGGCGAGTGCATCCTTTTAATTTCAATTGTTGTAAGAGACACTTGAAAAATGACAATTATGACAAAAGTGGTGACCGGGGTTTTTGAAACAAACACCACTGATATCCACTGTGGCCTGTGGCATTTACCACTGTCAATCGAGGAAATGCTCTCTGAAAATAGCGCTAGTCGCCATATAAATGCAGAGGTAAGAGTAAAACCACCAGTATATAATAGTAATGGTGGTTATGTCAGCTGACCCCCACTTTTACAAACAGGG